>NW_024081765.1:460603-563626 GCF_003009895.1 Hyaena hyaena | reverse complement strand
CACAGGTTCCCTCCTTAATACCCATTACCCATTTAGCCCATTGGCCCACCCACCTCCCCTCCAGCAACAATTAGTTTGTCCTCTAACGTTAATTAAGATCATCTCTTATGGTTTGCCTCCCTCTTTTTCTTTCTTCTATGTTCATCAGTTTTGTTTCTTAAATTTCACACAAGTGAGATTATATGGTATTTGTCTTTCTCTGATTTACTTCACTTAGCATAATACACTCTAGTTCCATCTACATTGTTGCAAATGGCAAGATTTCATTCTTTTTTTTATGGCTGAGTAATATCCCATTGTGTGTATACACACACACACACACACACACACACACCACACACCTTCCTTATCCATTCATTGGTCAATGGACATGTGGGCTCTTTCCATAATTTGTTGATAATGCTGCTATAAACACTGGAGTTTATGTGCCCCTTCAAATCAGTACTTTGTATCATTTGGGTAAATAACTAGTAGTGCAATTGCTGGGTCACAGGGTGGTTCTATTTTTAACTTTTTGAGGAAACTCCATACTCTTCTCCAGAGTGGCTAGAACAGTTTGCATTCCTAGCAATAGTCTAAGAGGTTGCCCTTTCTCTGCATCCTCGCCAACACCTGTTGTTTCCTGGGTTGTTAGTTTTAGCTATTCTAACAGGTGGTATCTCATTATTTTTATTTGTATTTCCCTGAGGATGAGTGATATTGAGCATCTTCTCATGTGTTTGTCAGCCATCTGGATGCCTTCTTTGGAAAAATGTCTATTCATGTCTTCTGCCCACTTCTTAACTTGATTGTTTTTCGGGTGTTAAGTTTGTTAAGGTTTTACAGATTTTGGATACTAACCCTTCATCAGCTATGTCATTGGCAAATATCTTCTCCTATTCTGTTATCTTGTTGCCTTTTAGTTTTGCTGATTGTTTCCTTTGCTGTACCGAAGTATTTTTTGGATTTTGTTTTGTTTTTTGTTTTTTCATGCAGTCCCAATAATTCATTTTTGTGTTTGTTTCTCCTACCTCCAGAGATATGTCTTCTAAGGGGTTTCTATAGCCAAGGTCAAAGAGGTTGCTGGCTGTGTTCTTCTCTAGGATTTTGATGGTTTCCTGTCTCACATTTAGGTCTATTATCACTTTGAATTTATTTTGTGTAAGAAAGTGGTCCAGTTTCATTTTTCTGCATGTTGCTGTACAGTTTTCCCACACCATTTGTTGAAGAGACTGTTTTTGCCCCATTGGATATTCTTTTTCGCTTTGTTGAGGATTAGTTGACCACATAGTTGTTGGTCCATTTTTGGGTTTTCTATTCTATTCTATTGATCTATGTGTCTGTCTTTGTGCCAGTAGCATACTGTCTTGTTGATATTTTTGTAATATAGCTTTAAGTCCAGAAAATTTGGATGCCTCTAGTTTTGCTTTTCTTTTTAAAGGCTGTTTTAGCTATTGGGATCTTTTGTGGTTCCCTACAAATTTTATGATTGTTTGTTCTAGCTCTGTGAAAAATGCTGGTTGTGTTTTGATAGAGATTGCTTTAAAAATGTAGATTGCTTTGGGTAGTACAGACATATTAACAATATTTTTTCTTCCAATCCATGAGCATGGCATGTTTTTCATCTGCTTGTGTCATCTTCAATTCCTATCATAAGTGTTCTATAAATTTCAGAGTAAAAATCTTTTACCTCTTCAGTTAGGTTCATTCCTAGGTATTTTATGGGTTTTGGTGCAATTACATTTAGATCTTTAATCCACTTTGAGTTTATTTTTGTGTATGTAAAAATGTGGTCCAGTTTCATTGGTTTGCATATAGCTGTCAATTTTCCCTAGCACCATTTATTAAAAAGACTGTCTTTTTCCCAATGTATATTATTACACCCTTTGTCATAAATTAGTTGACCATATAAACATGGGTTTATTTCTGGATTCTCTATTCTGTTCTATTGATATGCCTATTTTTGTGCCATTACCATACTGCTTTAGTTACAATAGCTTTGCAGAATATCTTGAAATTTGAGATTGTGATACCTCTAGCTTTAGATCTTTTTTTTTTTCAAATTCCATTACTTTAATAGAACTATTTCAAAAATTATTGTTCAAAAGCTTACATATTTTATAATCAGTTATACTATACATACTTGCATTTGTGATTTCATTTAATATTTCATCATAAATGTCTATTTTCCTATAGAATCTTTTTTTTTTACCAAATAGTTTATTGTCAAATTAGTTTCCACATAACACCCAGTGCTCATCCCCACAAGTGTCCTCCTCCATGCCCATCCCCCTCTCCCCCCCACATCCATCAGTCCTCAGTTTTTGTCAGCATTCAAGAGTCTCTCATGGTTTGCCTCTCTCCCTTTCCCCCACCATTTCCGCCCTTCTTCTCCCCCTTGTTCCTCCGTCAAGTTCCTCCTAATCCTCCTATACGTGCAAACATATGGTATTTGTCCTTCTCTGCCTGACTTATTTCACTCAGCATAACACCCTCAAGGTCCATTCATGTTGCTACACATGGCCAGATTTCATTCTTTCTCATTGCTATGTAGTATTCCATGGTATAGATAAACCACATCTTCTTGATCCATTCGTCCATTGATGGACACTTAGGCTCTTTCCATGTTTTAGCTATTGTGGAGAGTGCTGCTATGATCTTCTTTCTTAAGAATGCTTTGTCTACACAAGGCCATTCGTGGTTCCATACGTATTTTAGGATCATTTGTTCTAGTTTTGCAAAAAATGTTGGTATTTTCATAGAAATTGCATTGAATCTCTAGATTGCTTGGATAGTATGAACATTTTAACAATATTCTTCCAGTCCATGGGCATGGACTATCTTACCATTTGTGTCATCTTTGATTTCTTTCATCTATGTTTTAGTTTTCAGAGTATAAGACTTGACTTTTCTTGATTAAGTCTATTCCTAGGGATTTTTTTTTTTTGGTTTAACTGTAAATGAAATTTTCTCAATTTCTTTTTCTGCTATTTTGTTATTAGTATATATGAATATATTTTTGTGTATCAACTTTTATTCTGAAAATTTACTGAATTCATTTTAATGAAATTTTGGAAGAGACTGGAGGGTTTTCTATGTATAGTATATCATCTGCAAATAATGACAGTTTGATTTCTTAATGTTTTGGATACCTTTCATTTCTAGTCTGATTCCTGTGGCTAGGCCTTCCAGTGCTATGTTGAAAAAACATGGTGAGACGGGATACCATTGTCTTGTTTTGAACTTAGTGAAAAAACTTTTTCACTATTGAGTATGATATTAGCTGTTATTCTATCATATATGGCCTTAATTACGTTGAGGTATGTTCTCTCTAGACCCACTCTGTTGATAGTTTTAATCATGAATGCATATTGAATTTTATCAAATGCCCTTTCTGCATCTATTGAGATAGGATTTTTATATTTTATTTTGTTAATGTGTATCACATTGATTAATTTGCAAATATTGAACCATCCTTGAATCCCACTTGATCCTTGTGAATAAACTTTTTAATGTATCATTCGATGCAGTTTGCTAATACTTCTTTGAGGATTTTTTTTTTTTTTTTTGCTATGTTTATCAGAGATATTGGCCTTTAATTTTCTTTTTTTCTGGTGTCTTTCTCTGGTCTTAGTATCAAAGTAATTCTGGCCTCACAGAATATATTTGAAAGATTTCCTTTCTCTTCCATTTTTTTTGGGGGGGGGAAGAGTTGACAATAGGTATTAACTCTTCTTTAAATGTTTGATAGAATACACCTGTGAATCTTTTGTTTGTTGGAAGTTTTTAAATTACTGATTCTATGTCGTTACTAATCATTGGTCTGCTCAGATTTTCTGTTTTGTTTTTTTTTTCCTGATTCACTTTTGGAAGATTCTGTGTTTTTAGGAATTTATTCATTTCTTTTAGTTTGCCCAATTTGTTGGCATATAATTTTCATAACATTCTTTTATAATTCTTTGTATTTCTATGGTATTGTTACTTTATTCCCTTTCATTTCTGATTTTATTTATTTGGGTTCTCTCTTTTTCCTTGAGGAGTCTGGCTAAATGTTTACCAATTATTTTTTATATTTTCAGAGTACCAGCTCTGAGTTTGATATTTTTTTTCTATTGCTTTTCAGTCTGCATTTTATTTATTGCAACTGAAATTTGTATTATTTTCTTTCTTCTAAAATCTTTGGGCTTTGTTATTCTTTTTCCAATTCCTTTAGATGTGAGGTTATATTTTTTGAGATTTTTGTTCCTTGAGGTAGGCCTTTATCACTATAAATTTCTAAGAGCTGCTTTCACTGTGTCCTACAAAGTTTTGAAATATTGTATTTTCATTTACATTTGTATTCATTTTCATGGTTTTCTTTTTAATTTCCTTCTTTATTTCTTTGTTGACCCATTGATTATTTGGTAGCATGTTGTTTAGCCTCCTTGTGTTTGTATGTTTTCCAGTTTTATATTTTTTTGTAATTGATTTCTAGTATCACACCATTTTGACTAGAAAGATGCTTGATAAGATTTCAGTCTTCTTAAATTTATTGAGACTTGTTTTGTGGCCTAACATGTGATCTATCTTCAAGAATGTTCAATATGTACTTGAAAAGAATGTGTATTCTGATGTTTTGGGGTAGATTGATTTGTATGTATCTATTAAATCCATCTGGTCTAATGTGTCATTCAAAGAAACTCTTTTCTTATTGATTTTCTGCTTGGATGATCTATACATTGATGTGAGTGGGATGTTAAAGTCCCCTACTATTACTAAATTACTATCAATTTCTCCCTTTATGTCTGCTAATCTTTGCTTTATGTATTTAGGTACTCCAGTGTTGGGTGTACAGATATTTATAATTGTTATATCCTATTTTTGGACTGATCCCTTTATGTCTATGTAATGCCCTTCTTTTTGTCTTGTTACATTCTTTGTTTTAAAGTCTACCACAGGTTTTTTCTTTTCTTTTTTTCTTTTTTGCTTCCATTTTCGTCCTTTCACTTTCAGTCTGTATGTGTCTTTAGTGTTTTTATCCATCCAACCCTATGTCTTTTGATTGCAGCATTTAGACAATTTACATTTAAAATAATTGGTAGGCATATACTCTGCCATCTTGTTATTTGTTTTCAGGTTATTTTTGTAGTTCTCTGTTGTTTTCTTTTTCTTTTGTCACTGATGACATTTTACATGTCATTCTTCGCTTTAGTTTGGGGATGTGATAGGTTTTTTATTTGTGGTTTCCATGAGGTTCAACCTATAACATCCTAAGTATACAGCAGTCTACATAATAAGTTGATAAGTCACTTAAGTTCAAACACATCCTTAAAGTACTTTATTTTTACTCCCCCTTTCATGTTTCATATATATCATATATTTTTATGAGTCTCCTTGAATTACTTTTCAGATATGATTCAAGTGATTATTTTCGGCATACTAGCTTTATAAGTGATTGTTTTACTATTGTCACTGTATGTTTACTTTTATTCATGACATATTTTCTGTCCATAATTTTTTTCTAATTATGGGCTTTTCTTTTCCACTTAAAGAAGTCCCCTTAACATTTTTTGTAAGGCCATTTTAGTAGTAATGGGCTCCCTTAACCTTAATTTTTCCTTCAATTCTGAATGATACTATTACTGGATATCTTTAGTTGTAGGATGTTTGTTTGTTCTTCCCTTAAGCACTTTGCATAGGTCATGCTACTGCCTTCTGGCCTGAAAAATTTCTGCTAAAAAATCAGCTGATACACTTTGGGTTTTTCCTTGCACATAACTAGTTGCTTCTTTCTTGTTGCTTTTTAAAATTCTCTATATATCTTTAATCTTCAATATTTTATTATGTGTCATGGGATAGACACCTTTGAGTTCATCTTGGTTGGAGCTCTCTGTGCTTTCTGAACCTGAATGTCTGTCTCCTTCCCCAAGTAGGAAAGTTTTCAGCTATTATTTCTTCACACAAATTTTCTGTCCCTTTCTCTCTGTTTCTTCTCCTTCTGGGACCCCTATAATGTGAATGTTTGTTTGCTTGATGTTGTCCAAAAGCTCCCTTAACCTATTTTCAAGTATTTTTTTCTTTTTTGTTGTTCAGCTTTTTCCCTGCATCCTCTAATTTACTGTTGATTCCATCTAGTATATATATTTTTTCATTTGTTACTGTATTGTTCAGCTATGCTTTTTAAAATATTTTCTATCTCCTTGTTGAAGTTCTGAGTTTATCCAATCTTCTGTCCACTCCAGGGAGCATCTTTCTCACCATTACTTTGAACTCTTTTCCAGACAGATTGCTTATCTCCATTTCATTTAGTTCTTTTTCTGAGGTTTTGTCTTATTCTTTCATTTGGAGCATATTTCTGTCTCCTCATTTTTCTTGACTTCCTGTGTTTCTATAAAGTATATGGAACGGCTTCTTCTAAACTCGAAAAAATGATCTTGTGTATGGTCATTCCTTATGTAGATTGTGTGTCTGGTAACTTTGGCTGGCTAGCATGGGTTGGGGGTTCCTGAGTACTTTGTTATGGGGCTGCCTTGGCAGGATGGCTTAACTCAAAGTGAGCATGGGCCAGAGCAGTCCCAGGTTTCTCTGCACAGAGGGCTCTCTAGAAAGTCCTCCAAAGGAAAGGTAAGCGTGAGTGGTCCCTGAGCTCTCTGCACCAGGGATACACTGACAAGTCATCTGGAGCCAAAGGTGTGCAGGCCTGAAGGTGTTTCCGGGTGCTTTTCGTCTATGTCATTTTGGCAAGACAGTGGAGCTAATAGTGTGAGTACTATCATAAGTGTTCAAGTATTCACCATCCTGGGGCTCCCTTGGGAGGTCTGCTGGGGCTGGTGTGGGTAAGGGGTCTGGGTCTCACTGAGTCAGGAGGTCAGTTCTGGCATCTCTTATCTGGGTTATCATGACAGAAGGAAAATGTTAACCATGGCATTTGCCTGCTCCTCTGAGCTAGAGAGAGATCCAGCAGTTCCCCAAATGCTTGTCAAGGTTCTAGGGCTGGTTTCTTTATACTTTAGTTGCTCTTTTAAACCGCAGTGACTTTTTATGCCCCAGGGCAAAAGAATCTGCTTATTGTCCCTCTCCACTGCAGTATGCATCATTGGGAAAGGGGGGGTTCCCTTCGTTACCATGTCTCCATCTCTTTTATTCTTTATACGGTCTCATCAGTCTTTTGTTACACAGGAGCTATTCAGTCAGTCCTCAGTTCTCCTTGGGGAAGAAGTGTTCCATAAATGCGTATAGATTTGGTTTGTGGAGAAGATGAGTTTAGGGCCTTCTATATTGTCAACTTGCTCTCCCTGATTATAATTTCTATCTTCATTTTGTTAATGTGGTTTATCACATTGCTTGATTTGTGGACATTGAGCCATCTTTGCATCCCAGAAATAAGTCCACTTGATCGTGGTATATGATTTGCTAATTTTTAAAATTTGGTTTGCTAATATTTTTTGACGATTTTTGAATCTGTGTTTATCAGGGATATTGGCCCGTCCTTTTCTTCTTTTGGGGGGAGGATAGGGTAAGGCGGTGTTTTTGTCCCGTTTTGGTATCAGTGTAATACTGACCTCTTAAAATTAAGTTTGGAAGTTTTATGTCCCAGGGCAAAAGAATCTGCTCACACTATCTCCATATTGTCTCTCTCCAGTGCAATTTGCATCACTCGGAGATAAGGGTTCTCTGAGTTACCGTGTCCCCATCTGTTTTTTTTTTTTTTTTTTTTTTCTTTTCTTTTCTTTTTTGTTTTGTTTTTTTTTTTTTTACAAATAGTTTATTGTCAAATTAGTTTCTACATAACACTCAGTGCTCATCCCCAAAGTGCCCTCCTCCATGCCCATCCCCCCCTCCCCCCCACACCCATCAGTCCTCAGTTTTTGTCAGCATTCAAGAGTCTCTCATGGTTTGCCTCTCTCCCTTTCCCCCACCATTTCCGCCCTTCTTCTCCCCCTTGTTCCTCCGTCAAGTTCCTCCTAATCCTCCTATACGTGCAAACATATGATATTTGTCCTTCTCTGCCTGACTTATTTCGCTCAGCATAACACCCTCAAGGTCCATCCATGTTGCTACACATGGCCAGATTTCATTGTTTCTCATTGCCATGTAGTATTCCATGGTATAGATAAACCACATCTTCTTGATCCATTCATCTGTTGATGGACACTTAGGCTCTTTCCATGTTTTAGCTATTGTGGAGAGTGCTGCTATGAACATTGGGGTACATGTGCTCCTATGCCTCAGCATTTCTGTATCCCTTGGGTAAATTCCTAGCAGTGCTATTGCTGGGTCATAAGGGAGTTCTATTGTTAGTTTCCTGAGGAACCTCCACACTGTTTTCCAGAGGGGCTGTACCAGTTTACATTCCCACCAACAGTGTAGTCCCCATCTGTTTTATTCTCTATACGGTCTCCTCTTTGTTACACAGGAGCTATTCAGTCAGTCCTCAGTTCTTCTTAGGGAAGAATTGTTCCATAAATGGGTATAGATTTGATTTGTGGAGAAGATGAGTTCAGGGTCTGAAAGAGTTTGAGACCTGGTATTAATTATTCTTTAAATGTTTGGTAGAATTTACCAGTGAAGCTATGTGGTCCTAAACTTTTGTTACCAATTCAGTCTCTACTGTTCAATGTTTAGATTTTATATTTCTTCACAATTCAGTCTTCGTAGGTTGTGTATGCCTCCAGGAATTTATCCATTTCCAGGTTGTCCATTTTGTTGATGTGTAAGTGTTTATAGTAGTCTGTTGTAATTCTTTGTATTTTTGTAGTATCAAGTGTAACATCTCTTATTTCATTTCCAGTTTTTGTCTTCTCTTTTTATCTTCCTGAGTCTAACTAATGGCTTGTCAACTTTATCTTTTCAAAGAACCAACAATTACTGTCATTGATCTTTCTCTTGTCCTTTTAGTTCTTATTTCATTTAAAATTTCTCCTGAACTTTATTTCCTTCCTTCTATTAATTTTGGGCTTTATTCTTTTTTGGTTACTTGAGGTATGAAGTTAGGCTGAGATTTTTCTTGTTTCTTGATATAGGCATTTATCACTATGAACTTTCCTCTTAGAATTGTTTTTGCTGCATCTTATACAAGTATTGGTATGCTGTATTTCCATTTGTCTCAAAGTATTTTTGTCTTAATTTTTTTATTTGACCCGTTCACTGGTTATTCAGTAGCATACTTTTTTATTTATGCATATTTGTGAATTTTCTAGTTTTCTTCTTCTAATTGATTTCCAGCTTCATACCACTGTGGTTGAATAGATGTTTGAGACAATTTCAATCTTCTTAGACTTGTTTTGTTGCCTAACATATCATTTACCCTAGAGAATATTTCATGTGCACTTAAGGAGAATATGTATTCCATTGCTTTTGGGTGAAATGTTCTCTTAATACCTATTAATAGCCAAAAACTTATAGATGAATATTCAGCTGTTAATTTCTTACCATATGGCCAGCAAATATAATCACCTTTCCTCAATTATTGAATATTTTTTAGAACATTTGACACTGTTCATCATCTATTTCATCTTGAATAGATGTGATCTACATGTGATCTTACATGTGAAACTGAACTAACCTATTTTCTCCTCAAATTTCTCTTCTTTCCCCGTATACTTCCCATTTTCTTTCTACATTGTCTTATAATTGCTACTATACAATAAATGAGAATATTTTTTCAAACTACTGCTTCAAATTTGCCATTGCTTGCTGGACATGCCATTGCAAAAGATGTCTGAACTTTCAACTTAACATTCTAAAAGTAAGTTTTTATCATCTATCACCCTACCAAATTCTGATTTTTCACATATTGTCAATATAGTCATTCCCCTAGTTATCCAAACTTGAAATTTTAGTTATTTTCAATTATACAAACCTTTCACTATGAATTGTGTTCCAACCCTAAACTATCATGAATTCATCTTGATTTCATTTTATTCTATCAGAAAATTCATTTTTTTCCACCTTGCACTGTTGATTAGGCCCCTAAATGATCTCTCCAATTCGAGTTTTTCCTTTTACCAGTCTATGTGAACCATCTGATCATTCCTTCCAATTCTTGGGGGAAAAATGGAAGAGAAGAGAAATTACCTTTACTGCCTCAAGAACAAAGCTCGAAAATCTTATCCTCATCTTATTGATCCACCTTTTCTTTAATTCTCACCTACACTTTTTTTTTTTTCCTCTAATCCATTTCTTCTCTTATGCATATACTTCAGGTTCTTATCAGGATAAGTTAATCTATATGTTCTGAATGTAACCTGCCATCTCCTATCTTAGACCTTTGTGAGCTGTTTGTGCAGAAATAGTACAGAGCAGGGTGAGATTTAACCATTTCTTTGTCTCTGTCAGCCATCCCTAATATATAAAACTCAAGTGAAAATGGGCAGGTACTGAAAATATAACTTGAAGACAATGGGTCTATCTTTGAAGGTCCTGATAGCCACATATTGCTCCTATGTTTGTCCCATCTGAAAATATGGAAGCAACCACTCTTGACACCTTCCCATCCTAGTATGTCTGAGCTCCAATTCTAACTCATCTATTCCATTTTATTTTTTAAATTGGGAGAATACTTTAGTTTTTTCTTTTCCTAATGAGCAATTTTATGTATGGTAATATGCATAACTAGGTAATAACTTAGTATGGCTTTAGGTACCTACCTTACCCCCACTCATTCATATATAAGAGGAAGAGAGAGTTTATCATACTCATTTCTGTACAATCCATATCATCCAGCACAGGCATTCAAATATTTGAACTTTCTGTATCTGCCAAACTGTCTAAATACAACCAGATTCTCATCCATCTTTCTTTTTTTAGCTTTTTCTTGTTTAGTGTTTGTTTATTTTTTGAGAGAGAGAGAGAGTGTGAGTGGGGGAGGTACTGAGAGAGAGGGAGACACAGAATCTGAAGCAGGCTCCAGGCTTTAAGCTGTCAGCACAGAGCCCAATGTGGGGTTCAAACCCACAAGCTGTGAGATCATGACCTGAGCTGAAGTCGGCCGCTTAACTGACTAAGCCACCCAGGCGCCCCTTTTGTCATTCACCTTTTAATTGGTTCCATTTTATATGGCTTTTGCTCTGACATCATAAGTCACTATTTATAGTTTTGTGACAACAGATGTTGCATCTATTATTTGGCCTGTCCTTTACAACCAACTTTTATTTCTCTTTAAAATAATTCCTTATTTCAATATATACTGTCTTTGTGGAGAAGAAATATATGCACATACATACATATTTATATGCACACACTTGACTAAACATATGTATCTCTATATACACCTAAGTTATGACTGCTACGACTTCTTCAGATGATAAACTTTTTTACACCTATGACAATGACTTACATGTTTGCCTTGTCAGTACCTTGCTCAATGCCAGACCATATACATAGTCAGTGTCTAATGAATGTTCATTGCCTGAAATTTTAGTAATTTTTTAAAACTCAATATATGGTACACTGATTTATGGTCTTGTATATTTGCATATGATTTACAGCAATTTTTAATATCTTCATGTGAGAACTAAAATTGAAACTGCTTTTTCATGTCTCAAATGTGATCTCTGAGTCACGTACAAAACAAAAAAAAATTAGACAACATTTTGGGGGGGAGGATAGATTTTCCCCCTCAAAAATCAAACCAAGGGGTCTACTGAATGCCACATACAGTTATGAATTTGGAGTTATCCTGAAGCTGGCAAACATCTGCATTTTCCACATCTGGGGCAGCATCTGTTCTGTTGGTAGAAGATGAAAATGAGAAAATTGGGATAAACATCACAGCACACTATCAAATTCTACAGATCTAGCAAATGTATTTATTTAGTGTTGATCCAGTGGCCAAGAAGTGGTGTGATGCCCATACTAAGATGCTTGATAATTGCATGCCTTAACTCCCTTTAGAAAATGGCATACTCCAAGCCTGGGAATAACAAGCTTTTGCACAACAGCGCAGGGGCCTATAAATAAGAAACTCATTAAGCTACCTGTAGCAGGCCTCTAACCCAGCCCTGCACTGGCCTGGGGAGCTTAATGAGGTGATAATGAGGAGAAAATGGTTTAGCTCCTTCTTTGGCCTGGTTTGCGATGGGTAGGGAAGTATCAGTCTTCAGTGAAACAGCACCGTAGAGCCCAATTCATCATTCAGGGTGGGTCTATACCAGAGAAATAATTTGCTTCTAGGCCCTGTAGTTATTTGGCTCCCCTGTCTGTGGAAACAAAGCAAGCTATTCATTCACATTTGAAGGGACTGTCCGAATAACACCAATAAAGGGTGTTAAACTAGCTGGTCATTAGCATTTGAAGGGAATGGCCAAGTAACACCAACAAAGGGTGTTAAACCAATCCACATTGTAGGTGGGGGGTGGGAGCACTGTGCAATTCTAAGTGGATTAATGCCAGCATTATTTTCTCACTATAAGCCCAGCCTTCTCTCTAAGATTTCATATTCATTCATGGCTGGACCAAACCTTCTTGGCGAGGCTCTCCCCTTCTTTTTCCCTATAAAGAAACTAAAGCAGTGAGCTGGGATTAAGACTATAACATTTAGCATGTTAAAGACAAGACTGAGATCAGATCCCCAAACTGTTGGGCATCCAGGCCACAATGCCAAATTCAGCAGGATATTCTATGGCAGTCCCCAAGAGGGGTCCATAAAGAATAGACCAATGATCAGTTAAGTTTGATTTCAGCTTTTCTCAGGCTGAATGCTGCTGCTGCCCCTCAAAATAACTAAAAAAACCAAAAGAGAAAAGTGGAATTAGAATCTCAAGAGGAAAATATCAACGATCATTCAGTATAATGTCCCCACCAAACTGGAAATCCCCTATAATATCCCTTAGGGATAGACATTCATCCTCTAGTTGAAAGCAGCCCAGTAAAGTCAGGAGAAAACCTTATGTCTAGATAATAGTCAAGGATCCATAATATGGGTGTTACTATTCTACCAGGTGGAGTGGGCCAAAATGATACACATGTGCTACACACAATAAATAGCTTATCCTGCCCAACATAGCTGGTAAGTGCTGGAGCCAAATTCATACCCAAAGAATATAGTTGTCTATAATGAAATACAGTTGAGACCCGGAGAGCCTACAGATCTCAACTGACTGTGAATGGTGATAATTTAGCAATAACATTAAAGTTGAGGCTTTCATGTAAATCACGGCCTACTAGGTATATGAATTTATCTTTACCCTTCACCAAATCAACAGCAGAGGATAAAAAAAACGTTGTAAGCTCACAGGGACAAAAAGAGTGGAGGAGATAAAGACAGCCATTGAGAAAGATACCCTTGGATAGTAAAGGAAGAAGAAAAAGTTGAACTTTTATGATCCACAGAAGATGAAGGAAGGAAAAGCCAATAAGAAGCAAGTCAATCCATGTTGCAGGAAGGGGTCAGCAGGGGCAACAGCAAGCTTGGAGCCAGGACACAGGATGAAACAAAAACAGTCGACTGGCTGAGCATCTCTTGAGCTCCTTACCACTCCATTCTCCCTGCCCCAATCACCAGGCTAAGCAAGTGCTCCCTCCCACAGCTTTTTGATCCCTGTACCGATTTGCAGGCCTTTGGTTAGATTGATTCCCAACTTCTGCCATCATTTTAAAACTCAACAGACCCCAAATCTTCATTTCCCTCTTAAAACTAATCTCCCTTTTGAGCTTCACTGTGGTGAATTTTGTCATTTTTCTCTATTAGATGCTTGTATTTGTAGTGGTTGTTTTGATATTCTGGCATCAATTCTTGTTATTTTCATTTTTTTAATGTTTGTTTATTTTTGAGAGAGACAGAGACAGAGACAAAGCATGAGCAGGGGAGGGCCAGAGAGAGGAAGAGACAGAATCCGAAGCAGGCTCCAGGCTCTGAGCTGTCAGCACAGATACTGAGGTGGGGCTTGAACCCATGAACCATGAGAGCTCATGACCTGAGCCGAGGTCACATGCTTAACCGACCGAGTCACTCAGGTACCCCAAATTCTTGTTGATTCCATATTCTTCCAGTTTGTGATTTATCTTTTCCTCTACATATATTTTAACAAATTTAAAATTATATTTAATATGTATTCTTCTTTAGTTAATATTTGTACACGTGAGTGTGTGTGTCTTGCCGAAGAAAACCTTTCCAACTGAGTTTTTAAGATAGTCTCTGAAAAGGTAGTCTAAAAGCTTTAAGTTTTGACTGTGACATTTAATTGTAATCTATTTGGATTTTATTTTCTTGTACCTTATGGTATAAGGCTCTACATAGATACTTCTATATGGATTTCCCATTGTCACATCACCATTTAACATAGCATTCCTCATTTCCCCATGATCTGTAATATCACCTTTGTCGTGTATCAACTTTCCATAGATGCATGTATCTGTTTGTAGTTTCTTTATGTTTACCTGTTTCTCTATGTCTATACTGGTACCATAGTGCTCTAATCACCACATTTTCATCATCCATTTTGATATCTGATAGAGTAAGCTTCCACCTTCTTCAGAAGAGTAATTTTGTTAGCCTTAGTTTTTTTCCTCTACATTTTATAATCAGTTTGTCAATTTCCTTTAAAAAAAATTCCTGTTGGTATTTTAATTCAAATTGCATTGAAACTTTTTTTTACCCATGAATATGTTATGGAGATTTTCTTTACTGTCTTTCTGTATATATTTTTCATAGATGTCATAAATTTTTATGAATTTCTAGGTACTATTTTTTTGTTTTACATTATAACTTTATTTTTTTTCTTTTTTTTTTTTCTGCTCTGTACAAATGCAATGGATTTTTTACATGGTGATCTTATATTTAGTAGCCTTACTAAAACATCTAATCTCCCAGGAATTGTTCTGTGTATTCTTTTCAGTTGTCTATATTGAGAAATGTTATCAATTGTTTGTCAACAGTTTTATTTTTTCCTTTCCACACCTTGTGATTTTTTTCCTTTTATTTTGGGGGCTGGAAAGTCAAGGACAACGTTAGTGGATATTGGCCCTGATATTAACAGTTAGGATTCTCATATTTTACCATTAAGTATGTTGTTTGCCTAGTTGCTAAAAAAAAATTATTTTATAAAAAATTTGATATTTAATTTTATCAAGTCCTTTTTCTTTACCCAGTGAGAAAATAATTTTCTCCCTTACCTACATAGCAAATTGTAGTTCTGTTTATTAGCATTAAATCACCTTTGAATTTCTATGATTGCATTTCTTTTTTTCTGGTATTGTTATGTTTTTGAGGGTTTTTTTTTCCCCACATAAATTCATGAATGGAATAGTCTGTGGTTTCCCTACATTGTATACTCCCTTTCTGATTTTGATTTCATAGTTAGACTAGTCTTATATTATGACCTGTTGGGCCCCTACTTTTATGTGTTCTCTAGGAAGAATTTATACAAGATTGAAAAGGTGTGTTTCCTGAATGGTTGATAGAATTTTCTGGTACAAACATCTGGTTCTTGTTTTCAAATAGTTTAATATGGAGGACACAATTTTTTACTCTTTTCGTTTTTCTAATTTTCAAATTTATAGTGTCGTTAAGAGATTCATACTTTTTAGTTGCATTTAAATGTAGCCTCCATATAAATACTTCCCATTTTCTTTTTAATATTGTTTATGTATAATCTCCATTTTAAAAATCAATTTTACTTGGGGTTCTCTTCAAAGAACAGCTTTTTTGTAGATGCTTTTTTTTGCATTTTTGTTTCTTTTTAATTAATTTATATCTTTTTTATTTCAAGTCTTCTAGTGCTTTAGGTCTGTACTATAAGTTGATTATTCTTTTGATTTCTCATATTAGATGCTTAGATTTTCATTCATCAGCAATTCTTTTTAATATAATTTAGAATTGTAAATATCCTTCAGATTATCATCTTTACTGCATTTTATAAATTTTTCTGAGTATTTTAATTACATTCAGTTTTAAGTTTTTTGTCTCCAAATTCTGTTGTGTTCTTCTTAAACCATAGTTATTCTGAAGTATTTTTTCTTGGTTTTTAAATGTATCTTTTTGTTATATTTTACAAAACTGGATTGCCAGAAAAAAGCATGGGCCTAAAGTGTCCTCATCCTAGAACTAGTGTTAGCATTTACCCCAGGATCGCATTTACTTTCTTATTTTCTGGTATCTTGCACTTACTCTACTTTAAGCTCCCCATTTCTTTGCATTCATTTGGTTCTAAGAAAGTTTTGCTTTCTCTCGTATGATCTCATCTGTGCAGTAAAGTATAATTGTGCTAGTGTATCCAGGACCTAGTTGGTTCTTGTAATAAGGCCTTTCATAATTTCTCCTTAATATCTAGTAAACTCTAAGGATTTTCATCTACATCTTGAAAATGTCTATTCACAAATTCAAATGAAAATATGGTGTCCAATATTTTTACCTATTCACACTATTCAACTCTTTCTGTTCTCCATCTGCATGCTAAGGATAAAGAGTACGATGCCCAGCACTAGTCCAAAAAGATTTGCTTTAGTTAAGCTTGCTTAATTTCAGGCTCACATCATCTCTGGTATAGGTAATTACGTGTATTGATTGAAAAGATCTTCTTTTCTAGCTCTTAGTAGAAGACAAATAAATAGAATAGATGGGGTTGTCAAATTTTCCTGGCTATATGAAGAGGTGATTGGAATAGATGAGCTCTAAGAAAATATGCCTGTGTCTAAAAACAATATAATAGTGTTTCCCATTAATTACCTGCCAGTGAATAATTGAGTGTTAAGAAAACACTGCATTTTTCCTCTGTTAATGGAGCAGCAACTTCTGAAATATCTTTTTCCACCCTTTATTCCTTACAACAATCTAATGCCCCCAAGTCACTAATAATTGTTGCTGTATTTACCTGTCATTTATGGATTGAGATTTAATGCAGTCTTTGTTACTAAATGCAGGGGAGTAATCCATCCCTAAAATCAAAGTTCAAGAATGTACCCTTGGAACAGAACTCTAGGGACAGAGCAAACAACTTGTCTTGTGGCCCATAACCAGACAGTTCAGAAAGAACAGGTTTATTGAGTTGAAGTATATTTGACCCAGTGATATTTATGAAGTCAGAAATCAGGAAGAGGAAACTGAGTTTGTAAGGTTAAGAAAATATACGGAGTGGCCTTGAGAATAACGGTCGTGGTCTTTGGAAGCAAGTATTGAAGGAGTACTTTTGAAAAATGCAGGTGGCTTATGTACACAAATACTTGCACAAACATGAACTCACATGTATAGTCACACATACACACAAATTTAAGAATATAACATTATGTTTTTGTTAAAGTCCTGAAAAATTATTTTCTTTTTGGTCAGAATAATTTAAATTTAACTGAAGTAATCAGATGCAAGAGTCCTTAATTGCCTTTGCAGGGTCTTAAATATATTCAAACACCTACAAACAAGATTTTAGAAGATAAAATTTGAAAATGTAAATTTCTGAGATCAGATTCATAGGAAATCTGTACATGTAACCACTATTGACTTTAATTCTTATATAATAATGTAATACAAAGATAATTATTACTATATATAATTGGGATAATTATATAGGCAATAATTTCACTTCATAAAAGCTAGTTAAATGGTTCAAGATTAATGGACCTGTATGAATTGCACTACTGTAAGGTACAAAATTTAATATATATTTTTCAACTTGAAAGGTTGACAGTTAAAATATATGTGGAGAAATGAATAACTAGCATGCAGATATTCTTATTAAATTAGATAATGCAATAAATCAAAATCCATCTCTGCCCTTAGCTTTCTAGAAGTAAATGAAGTTAGTATCCTTTTATTTTTTTCAGATATGAAATTCCTGCTCAATCTCTAGTTTTCAATTTCTATTCAGAAATCATATATCTAGGGGCGCCTGGGTGGCTTAGTCGGTTAAGCGTCCGACTTTCGCTTAGGTCATGATCTCGCGGTTCGTGGGTTCGAGCCCCGCGTCAGGCTCTGTGCTGACTGCCAGCTCAGAGCCTGGAGCCTGTTTCAGTCTGTGACTCCCTCTCTCTCTGACCCTCCCCTGCTCACGCTGTCTCTCTCTCTCTCCTAGAAATAAATAAAACATTAAAAAAAAATTAAAAAAAAAAAGAAATCATATATCTAAAAGAGAAAAAAATGGGTAATTTATCTCACAGCATTAATGGGTAAGACAGAGGTGTCTATATACTCCCCTTAAGAAGCAAGTTCATTAAAAAACGGACTATAATATTCACCTGTCACTCTGAGAAGTTTCTTCTTATTTATCAATTTTCTTATGGGAAGTGAGTATAGAGAGAGTAACAGCAGCATTGTTTGTCAATGGCCTCCTGTGATTGTTAGCAATGCATCCTTGCACATATTGTTTCAGACAAAAAATTAGTATTTTGCATTAGAAGAGGATAATTAGGCAATAAGATACAAAAGCGAGTGTGGTTATCATTGAGATAAACACACACATGGGGTGTTACGAGGCACAGCCAAGTGTCTGTAATCCCTCTAGGGTATGATTATCTCGTGATAACCACACACCCTGGAGTTGCCTTATTGCTATTATAAAATATCTTTATTATAGGAAGAAATGTGCATTTTTGTGCAGAAAGGAGACGGAGCTGGCAATTTAGAATGCCGAACAGCAGTTTCAGCTGAGCTATGTGGTTTACATAGATTAATCTATCCCATTGGAATGTTTCCCCAGCCAAAAAAAAAAAAAAAAAAATGTTCCCTAAATCCAAGCAGTCATAATCCGTAGTGATGTGCAGCTATTTGGAGCATTTGAGAAATTCCCTGCCTGGTTCTTAGGCTGTTGGTTTGATGGTTGTATGGGGTGAATTCTGAGATGCACAATGACAATAGGCTACAGTATTGTGGAAGCTTGGTGTTCTGGGAACCCAAATTGTGATTCATGCAAGTGTCAAAATTATGTACAATAATTTTGTCTGTTTTCTCGATCAGAGTAAATGTCTTAAAATCCTTGTGAAAACAGCATCTCGCAACAGAAATGTTCCTAAGGGAGAGAAATGAAGGCAGAAACAAGAAGGTGGAGATGAAACTCAAAATGGTGAGGAAGGAGTCAATGAATGTCACAGGTAAGAGATAAGAAGATGAGGGCTGATGGGCATGAGCACTGGGTGTTATATGGAAACCAATCTGACAATAAACTATTAAAAGAATAATAAAAAATAAATACAAAAAAGAAGATGAGGGCTGAAACCCTGATCAAGGCCAAGGGCAAGTATGGTGTACATCCATAAATATGTGAATTATAATCATAAGGAATGAATGTATTCTCAATGGCTCCACAGTCAGAATTTAAGTGAAAATCATGGGGAAAGGAGTTCATTTTGTCCTAAGAATCCAATTCTAAAATTCAAGTGTTGCAACATATAACTGTCTTCTCTGGGGAAAAAAATATCAAGCAAAGACTGAGTGATTTATTAAGGGGGGGGGTCCCTCCCTTAGCAAAATTTCCCCGTATCTTAAATATTGATTTTCCAATTAAAATAAAAGTTATGGGCACATATGAAGTCTTAGAAGATGATTCAACATCATGCAAAGAACTGAAAAGAGATGGATTCATAGCGTTTCTTGGATATCTTCTAATGGGAACAGAAGTAAGTAGAAAAAACCAGGGTAGTGAGCCCAGCTTTGATACTTTTACAGTAGTGATCAAAATATGTCAACTCATCATAATACAAGACTATTGTCTAATAAGGGACAAGAAATCAATGTCATTTATTTGATTCAATTTTTAACAACCTTCTAAGAATATATGCCATACCTTTTTAAATGCGGCAAAGCCAATAATTGGCTTAAATTACATTGTTATGGTATGGGTTCTATAAGCTTAAATACATTCTTTGATGTATTACTCCACATCTTTATTTTACAATAAAATTTGCCATGGGGAAAATTTTAAGGGGCATCATTTGTTTTCTAAATATGCAACGGCATCTTTCACATAATTGACAATTGTTTCAACGGAATGTTATCATTTCCAGTCTAAATCCCCATCTTTTAATTTAGCCCTAGGCCATACCTTTTAAAGAAATTGCCATCCATGAAATATCAGATGCTCCAACAGGGCCAGACTTCTGTACCTCCCTGGTAGAGCTGTGTGAAAAATTTCACACCTACACTGAAACTGCCAAAATATGCTTCTTCACTCTTCTCAGTACCAAGGGGAAAACATATACTTTTTCCCTTTGGGCAGTTTTGACAGTTTTAATACAAGTGAAAAGCAGGTTTTGCCAGCATCAAAAAAGGGAAAAGGGAAGAGATCTTGAAATTATAATGTGAGAACCTCATAGGCTCTGGAAGAGGTGGAGGGGAGTGACAACTGAAAATCAAAGCTAATACTTCGTCTTCTCCAAAGCTGACCACATGATCAGCAGTGATCAGTTGCTTACTGGGGAAGATCATGATCAGTGAAAGAAGCTAAACATTTTAAGGGTAAAGTCAATACTAAATAAAAATAATTTAAAAGTGGCAGTAAACCTTGAGCCTCCTGTAGCATTTTCCCTCAGAGTTGGGTCATAAGTAAAGCCAATTATTTCTTAGAAGCTGCCCGCTTGCCAAGCCTACTTTCTTCCCCCACTTCCAGTCCCCAGTCTGTGTACTGTCAAGATTTAGAAGTCCTCATCTTTAAAGGAGAGAGATAAAAATATGAAAGTCAACTAATATATCCTGAGACATCTCATTGCTCAGTCAACTTATTTCTCCTGAAATTTTTGAAGAATTCTGCATCTCTATTGGAGAGAAAGAAACTTCTTTGCTGAAAGGCTTTTAAATAGAAAATTGTCATATGATGGCCACTTTCCTCAATCACTGCAATCCCAAAACACTCAAAAGGTTTCGGGGAAAAATAATAGGTCTAGAAAATACATAGAAATGTAGCTCAGGGGATTCAGGCAGACATTTCTTCTGGACCCATGAATTCTTATAGCAGTTTTTCACTCTTTAGTCATGCTTTAAAACAACTGAATGCCCAATATAAACATCAGGTCAATGGAAAATCAAATGTGCTGGGCCTTTCCGCATCCACCCAAACTCATCTGGTAGAATACTATACTTTCAGAACACGTGGGATGAATTTTAACTTGACTCATGTGGAATTCTGTTACTACATGCAGTTCAAAGCATTTACATAAAGATGCATCTTTTGTCACTTTGAAGCTAGGGTTACTGTGTATTGAGAGAAAAATTGATGGACCTTTTATATAAAGAAGGGAAGTGGCTTTCACTTTGTTTTTTTGTAAAATCTTTAGGGGGCAATTCTGAGTTCTATTAGTAATTTAGAAAAACACTACTGGGGGATGTATTTAAGGATTTGCCCTTTGGATTATTTTATACTTTGTCAATTTAATAAAAACAGTACTGTGAGTGAATGCTATTATTGTAACTTTTCTGCACCTAATGGCTATAGACTAATGAGTTTGTAAAATTAGCACCTAGGCATAAGAGAAGCAGCAGATATACCAACTGCCAACATTTTGGAGGGCAGGGAGACAGAGGAAAATGCATTCTATTGGTTTTATAATAAAAAAAATAATATATGAGCCTTTCCAATGATGTGACACTAACGTTGTACTCTCAGAATTGAGGGTCAAGTTTTCTCTCTTGAGGACTCTTTCCATTCAGCCATCTTCCAACATGACTGTTCTGGGAATTGGCACTGAGCTTATAGTGCCTTGTTGCTACCAATAGTGGCTTCCATTGAGTTATTTCCTGCTACTGTCCTCTGCAGGTAGGACCTCCAGTGTGGTGTCCTCCTGTGTGTCTGTGCCTGCTACTGCTGGCTCCGGATTCCACAACACTGTTCCTGCTGCCAGCTACACCTGCCCCAGAACCACTCATGTAAGTGCTGCCAGTGAAACTGCCTCTCAGCACTGCCTTGTCTATAGGCTTGGAAGGCTGTACCCAACTAGCTCTGTAGTGCTTTCATCATCAAGTCTTACAGACTTTGGGTGACAACATGTTTCTTGCTGATAATTTTTAGCATTCTCTCTCCTGAAGATTCAGATACATGCGCCTTGGGTCTGATATAGAAAAGATGTGCCAGTGGCTCACTCCATGTTATCCTCAGCATGATCCTTTCCATTAATGATGGAAGAAATGCTGTAGGATTCTAGGTTTGCCCTTGGCTTCCCCTTCCAACAATTCTTTTTCAGCTGTATCCTCTGCTCATCCCAACTTTCAGACAAGGAAACATTCAAGTATACAGACATGGTTTGACCAAACTGTGACAGACTCTGCTAATTTTCTTCCACTGTCTTTTTGTTCCTCCTTCATTTTAGTAATGGAACCTCCCCACCGATCCACCTCTGGATCTCAGCAGGTCATGTGGCAAGTTAGCTAGACACTGTATTTCCCAGCCACCCGTAGGGTAAGGTGTGACTCAGTGACTAAGTTCTCTCAGTAGGCTTGACCAAAGGTAACATTGTAAGGTTTGACCTTAAAGACTATGCCACATACATTAATTTCCTTCTCTGGGCTAGAAAAATGGCAACTGTTGGGGCAGGTACCTTGAGCCCAGAGATGGAAGCCACACATTGAGGATAGCAAAGTGAATCTAGCAGCCAGGATATTACATATCCTTTGGAGAAAATAAGTGAAGCCTCAGAATTACACTGCTAATCTCTGAACTGTTATGACAGGGAAATAAGCCTCTAATTTGTTCATGTCATTCCATTATGTGAGTACCTTTATTATAGCATTTTGATCTGTATTCCTTTTTTATTATTATTTTGAGGGAGGGAGAGAAAGAGTATCCAAAGCAGGTTCCACACTGTTAGCACAGAGCCCAATGTGGGGGTCTGTCTCACAAACTGCAAGATCATGACCTGAGCTGAAATCATGAGTCAGATGCTTAACCAACTGAGCCACCCAGGTACCTAGATCTGTATTCAAACCAATATGGTAAAGTTAAGAGACATCTCATATATATTTTATCATCTGTGAGAAGGTATAGTAAATTAAAGGATCCAATCATCTTTTTTTTAACGTTTCAATTTTTTATTTAAATTCTAATTAGTTAACATATAGTGTAATATTAGTTTTAGGATTAGAATTTAGTGATTTATCACTTACATACACCACCTTTTGCTTTGTTTTGTTTTAGATTCCACATATAAGTGAAATCATGGTAGTTGTGTTTCTCTGTTTTATTTCACTTGGCATAATGTCCTCTAGGTCCATCCATGCTGTTGCAAATGGCAAGAGCTCATCATTTTTATGGCTGCATAATTTCCCAGTGTGTGTGTATGTGCGCGTTAACACCCAGTGCTCATCACAAGTTCCCTCGTTAATACCCATCACCCATTTAGCCCTTCCCCACACCATCAGGAACCCTTAGTTTGTTCTCTATAGTTAAGAGTCTTTCTTACAGTTTGCCTCCCTCCCTTTTTATTTCCTATGTTCATCTGGTTTGTTTCTTAAACTTCACAATAAGTGAAATCATATGGTATTTGTCTTTGACTTATTTTGCTTAGCATAATACACTCTAGCTTCATCTATGTTGTTGCAAATGGAAAGATTTCATTCTTTTGATGGATGAGTAATATTCCACTGTGTGTGTATATCTATATCTATATCTATATCTATATCTATATCTATATCTATATCTATATCTATCCACCACATCTCAGTCAATGGACATTTGGGTTCATTCAGGTTTCTTATATATTTTGGCAGCAGAGGATTTTGAGGAAGTAATTTCACATTCCTATATTGGATATCATAGCAAAAGGTACCTAGATGCTTTTAACATTGGGAAAAATATAACTTCCAAATAAACTGAATCATTTTCTCAGGATGAAAAATGAGGTTATGTGTGAAAGTAAATTATGTATGTAATAACTTTAGGAACCATAAAGTGTTAGTTACATAATATACTTATTATTACTATTTTGCTGATATAATCATTATTGTGTTTTAGCCACTTTAGAGATCTAAACAAAACATATTTCTGCCAGTATTTAAAATATACTTGGGGTGCCTGCATGGCTTAGTAAGTTAAACATCTGACTCTTGGTTTTCGCTCAGGTCATGATCTCACAGTTTCATAGGTTCTGTGTCACATTGGGCTCTGCCGTGGCAGTGCTGAGCCTGCTTGGAATTCCCTCTCTCTATCCCTCCCTGATTCACACTGTCTCTGTCTCTCTCAAATTAAATAAATAAAGTGAAAAACATTTTTGAAAGTTAAAATATACTTTAGATCACCATACATAGTCAACTAATCTATGACAAAGGAGGCAAGAATAAACAATGGGGAGAAGAGTCTCTTCAATAAATGCTGCTGGAAAAACTGGACAGCTACATGCAAAAGTAAAATTGGACCATTATCTTACATTATATGCAATATTTTTTTTTGTACCAGTCTCTTCAGGCAAGGACCACAAAAGTTAAACAAATGGGACTCATCAAACTAAAAACCTTTTGCACAGCAAAGGAGACCATCAACACTAATTTGGATTTAAATGAAATCACAATTTTTTTTTTTAAAGGCAACATACTGAATGTGAGAGGGTATTTGCAAATCATACATTCAACAAAGGGTTTAATATCCAAAATATATAAAGAATGTACACAACTTAAATATCAAAAAAGCAAATAATTCAATTAAAAAATGAGCAGAGGAGTTGAAGGGGCATTTTTCCAAATTTGACCTACAGCCAGCCAACGGGCACATGCAAAGATGCTCAGTATCACTAATCATCAGAAAAGTGGAAATCAAAACCACAATGAGATATAACCTCACACCTATCAGATTGGTTATTAAAAAATTAATATGTGTTGGCATGGATATGTAGAAAAGAAAACCCTCCTACACCATTGGTAGGGTGTAAATTGCTATAACTACTATGGACAACAGTATGGAGGTTCCTCCAAAAATTAAAAAAAGAACTACCCTGTACTCCAACACTCCACTTTAGGTATTCATCTAAAAAAAATGTGTGTATGTATGTACACATAATATTCCATTAGCCATATTCACAATGGAATATTACTTAGCCATAAAAAATGAAATCTTACATGAAACAACATTGATGGACCTAGAGGGTACTATACTAAGTGAGGGAAGTCAGAAAAGTATCATATGATTTCACTTACATAGAAAATCGAACAAAATAAAACAACACAGAAACAGATTAATAAATATAAGAAAGTAGCTTGGTTACTAGAGGAGCCCACAAAAATCAGTGAGGAAGATGAAGAGATACAAAAGTCCAGTTATAAAATAAATAAGTCATGGGGATGTAATGTGCAGCATAGGAATATAGGCAATAATATTGTAATAACTTTGTATGGTGACAAATGGTAACTAGATTTATTGTGTGGAGTATTTGATAATGTATAAAAACATTATCACTATGATGAACACCTAAAACTAATAGGATATTATATGCCACTTACACTTCAATAAAAAAATTAATAATATACTTTAATAATCAGACATGGTACAATTCTTAAAGTCACTCACTTCATATATATTTGTGGACCACATGCAGGAGAGGCTGACTATATAGAGCACAGAAGGTCAATGTAACAGTGATCCTGCAAAAACTGACTCATTTTATCTATGTTGAAATCAGACAAATGTTGATAGCAGCCACTGAGATACGTCACTAAAAAGCAAATCTCCAAACTGCACACTTGTCGATCTATGTTTACGTATTATAGAATATGTGCATATAAAAATATACAGAACAAGGGACCATACTGCGTTAGACAGGGGTCTGAAAGGCTTTGTAAGAAATCATAAAGAAACAACAATAAAATGACTGGTTTAAAGATCAACTGAATGAGAGGAGGAGGGTATTTCTGTGAGGTTGCATAAGATGGGAAACTTAGGCTTTTTCCCCTATGTGCAGTCTGTGGGAAGCGTTTTTAATATTGCGTACCTCTTTATATGTGTGACTGTGTAACGGCCTTGTCTTCTTGTGAAGATAACTGGTTAAGCCTGTGAAATGTTCATTGATCTAAGTGGATGGGTCCGAGGGGAAGGGCTTGTCAGCTGGGACAGCTTATCAGAAGAGGGTTGTGCTTCCCACCCCCCTTCTTCCTATTTATTCCTAAACCAGGGAAAATTCCCCTGGGAGCGTAGAGGCTTCAGAGGGAACATTGCAGAGACTCAAGAGATGAGAAACGGTTTGTAAATGAGCATTTAAAACAAGAAAACACTCTTGTTTTTAAAGCCAATGAGTATCAAGTACCAGTGGGAGACGTGAGTTGACAGCTGGGACTCTTCATCCGTCTGGCCAAGGGATTCTGAGTCAATCTCTGACGGATGAAAAGTAGGACTGGGAGAACTGGGGCCTGTCAGGATCTGCTCAAAATTCCTGGGCTTGCCATTTCAAACCAAATTCAAACCTTCCAGAACTTGAGATTAAAGGGAGTGTTTACAGAAAAATAAAAGAGGCTTGAAAATGCTTATTAAGAGGCATCTTAGAAATCTTTGCTTTATAAAGCATCATCTGTGATGATTTACATGCAAATGAATCCGAATGTGCTTGGCATACATTATGTAGGGTTTTCAGATTTGATCAAATCCATGTTTATCATGGAAAAATACACACATGGAGCCACTAGAGAGTTTTAAGCAAGACGGCATGTCCTTTTGCGGTTTGAAGCAGAGAGGTGATAAGGGAAGACACAGGAGTGCTTTTTATTCAGTTATGTAAGGACAACTTGTGCTCCCAGAGATATATTTTGAGTCCAGAGGCAGGTGCAGAGGTTGCTGGGAGCGTGAGATGCCCTCAGAGCTTCAGGTTTGTATTGGAGAGGTCTTGAGCAGAAATTTACTCCATGCCTGGAAGACTCTAAAAACTGTAGTCTGATTCCAGTGTTTCTTGGGGGGTCTACATGGTTTCTGCCAGGAGTTTCTAAGCATCTCAGATAGTCTCTAATTTAAGGTGGCCTCTCTCTCTTGGGATACCTTGGTGGCTCAGTGGGTTAAGCATCAGAGTCTTATTTTCAGCTCAGGTCATTATCTCACGGTTTGTGAGATTGAGCCCTACATTTGGCTCTTCAGTGACAGTGTGGAGCCTGGTTAAGATTCTCTCTCTCTCTCTGTCCTTACCATGCTCGTGCACACACTCTCTCAAAACAAATAATAATAAAGTGACTGATCTTAGTGGCTGGGCTTGAACTGGGACCGTGGGCCTTTGCTAATCATAGTTTGAATTACTAAACATGTTTCCCAAGTTCAGGAAGTTGGCACAAGGTGTAGGACATAGATAAACACAAATAGAAACAAAAAATTGCCTCAGGTGGCCTCAAACAGCCATGACCAGGAAGGCCAGAACAAGATTATATAAAAAACTAAATCAGATCTCTTTGGGGGAATTTATGCAACTAGTGAGTTCTAGTTGTGAGTTTAGAAGATTTATGCAAACTTAGAAGAAATGCATAAACTTCTAGGAACATATACCCTTTCAAAACTGAATCAGAAATACAAAATCTGAACATACCAATTAATCACAAAACTGAATCAGTAGTCAAACTCCCAAAAAACAGAGCCCAGGACCAGAATAATTCACAGGTGTATTCTACCAAACATTTAAAGAAGAGTTAATACGGGGCACCTGGGTGGCTTAGTCGGTTAAGCGTCCGACTTTCACTTAGGTCATGATCTCGCGGTTCGTGGGTTCGAGCCCCGCATCAGGCTATGTGCTGACTGCTAGCTCAGAGCCTGGAGCCTGTTTCAGTCTGCGACTCCCTCTCTCTCTGACCCTCCCCTGCTTGCGCGCGCGCTCTCTCTCTCTCTTAGAAATAAATAAAACATTAAAAAAATTATTTTAAAGAAGAGTTAATACTTATTTTTTAAAAAAACTATTCCAAAAATATAAGAAAAGTTTCTCAACACATTCTGCAAGACTAGTATTACCCTGACAACAAACCCAGACACTACAGGAAGGAAGGGGAAGGGGAGGGAAGAGAAGAAAAGAGAAACCAATATTAGGCCAATATCCCTAATGAAAATAGATACAAAACTCCTCAACAAAATATTAGCACACTGCATTCAAAAATACCTTACAGTTTTGTAATATTTATTTGTTGGAGAGGGAGAGAGACTGAGACCATGAGCAGGAGAGGGACAGAGAGAGAGAGAGGAAGACACAGAATTTGAAACAAGCTCCAGGCTCTAAGCTGTGAGCACAGAGCCCGATTGGGGCTTGAACTCTGAATGGCAAGATCATGACCTGAGCTGAAGTCTGACACTTAACTAACTGAGCCATCCAGGCAACCCCCAGCAATACCTCAAAAGAATTATTCGCCACAGTCAAGTGGGATTTATTCGAGAGATGTAAGGACAGTTTAATATTCGAAGATTAATCAATGTGATAAACCACATTAACAAAATGAAGGATAAAAATCATGAAAATCTCAAATATGAAAGAAGCATTTAACAAAATTCAACATCTATTCATGATTAAAAAAAAAACCTCTCAAAGTGGGTTTAAAGGGAACATACCTCGGGGTGCCTGGGTGGCTCAGTCGGTTAAGCATCCGACTTCAGCTCAGGTCATGATCTCATGGTTTGTGGGTTTGAGCCCCACATCGGGCTCTGTGCTGATGGCTCAGAGCCTGTTTCAGATTCTGTGTCTCCCTCTCTCTCTCTGCCCCTTCCCCACTCATTCTGTCTCTCAAAACTGAATAAATGCTAAAAAAAATATTTAAAGGGAACATACCTCAAGGTAATAAAGGCCATATATAACAAAACCACAGCTAACATCATAATAGTGAAAAACTGAGAGCATTTCTTCTAAGATCAGGAACAAGACAAGGATGTCCATTCTTGCCACTTTTATTCAACATAGTACTGGAAATCCTAACCACAGCAATCAGACAAGAAAAAGAAAAGTATCTTAACTGACAAGGAAAGTAAAATTGTTGCTATTTGCCAGTGACATGCTATACATAGAAAACCCTAAAGATTCTAACAAAAACTATTAGGAGTAATAAATAAGTTCAGTAAAGTTGCAGAAATCGATTTCATTATTAATAACAGAGTAGCAGAAATTGAGAAAACAAGTTCATATATAGTTACGCCAAAAATAATTAAGTACATAGGAATAAACCAATCAAGGAAAAAATCTGTACTCTAATAAAACTCATAAAACTTTGATGAAAGAAATCAAAGATGACACAAATTTTAAGATATTCCATGCTCATGGACTGGAAAAACATTGTTAAAATGTCCATGGCACTGAAAGCAATCTACAGATTCTATGTAGTCCCTGTCAGAGTACCAGCAGTATTTTTCACAGGATTAGAGCAAGTAATCCTAAAATGTGCATGGATGCACAAAAAATCCCTATGTAGCCAAATCAGTCTTGAGAAAGAACAAAGCTGGAGGTATCACAATCTTAGGTTTCAAAATACACTACAAAGCTATAATGATCAAAAACAGTTGGATGCTGGCACAAAAACAGACACATAGATCAATGGAACAGAATAGCCCAAAAATAAACCCATGTGTATATGGCCAATTAATCCACAACAAAGTAGGCAAGAACATACAATACAGAAAAGACAACCTCTTCAGTAAATAATGTTGGGAACACTGCACAGGTGTATCCATAAGAATAAAACTGGACCATTTTCCTACCCCATACACAAAAATAAACTGAAAATGGATTAAAAACCTACATCTGAAGAGAAGCACAGGTAGTAATACTTTTTACATCAGCCTAACCAACATTTGTTTAGATAGATCTTCCCAGTCAAGGAAAATAAAAGCAAACATAAATTATTGTAACTATACCAAAATAAAAAGTTTTGAACAAAGGAAACCATCAACAAAGCAAAAAAGCAACCTACCACATGTGCAGAGGGTTTGATAACCAGAGAGACCTATGTTTGATAATTTTACAATCAGTGCAGCTTAACGCTAGGAACTTTAAAAAAAATCAGTGGGCTTGGGGCACCTGGGTGGCTCAGTCACTTAAGCATCCAACTTCAGCTCAGGTCATGATCTCACAGTTTGTGGGTTCATGCCTGGTGTTGGGCTCTGTGCTGACAGCTCAGAGCCTGGAACCTGCTTCTGATCCTGTGTCTCCCTCTCTCTCTGCCCCTCCCTGCCTCCAGCTCTCTCTCTCTCTGTCTCAAAAATAAATAAGCCTTTAAAAAAAATCAGTGGGCTTGACTCTATTAGAGCCAGAAGATTATAGGAAGCTGATTCTTCACCTTTAAAGACACAGCACAAGAAAGCCGTGATGAGATACAACATAGAAACAGCAGTCTGAAAAGCACATGGGATATACAGGAAGATTTATTTACTAATCTCAGAACATGTGTTGAAGGGGCGGAGATCTTTGGGAGACTTCTCAAAGGCCAAAAGACCTGGTGGGCACCATTTACCTCCCTGTCCCCCACACTAGTTATATGGACCTGTGGGAAGTGTGCATCGTGAACACTCTCCACTTGCCAACAGTGCACCCTGACCCCACACTGTTCTATGAAACCAACCCTCCATCCCAGATGGAGCAAGAGTTTTCCCAGATGGCTATCAGTCCCTTCCCACAGCAGACCAATGTGGACCCTGTGTTCTCAGGCCCCACCCCCTCAAAGAAGCCTTTGGCAAGAGTCCATCCAAAGTGGTGCCACAAGACTAGCAGTGTGCCAGCAGCCTGGATGGGGCCAACCACTACTCCAAAGTGACTCCTTCCCTAGAGAGAGGAAAAGAGAACTACACACACATTTGACTGTGGCCCCAACAGTAGGCCGGTCTGATGGCAGGCCCTGCCCACAAACAAAAGCTGCTGAGGGGCTAACACAGGGAGGACACCCTGGAGAGTTTGGTGCTCTAGCAGCTTTGGCAAATGCCTGGTCTGATCCAAATCCAGCCCAAGATAGACCCAGACTGGCTCACTAACAACACGGGACCAAACCCTGCCCATAGCAAGCAGAGAGAGCCACTGCAGATTAACTGTGCTAAACGTAAATGGGGCTCAGTCACAACACTCAAAACGCATAGGTGGTACCCCTGAAGTGCCAGGTTCTGCTGATCAGGGGACAATGCACTGCAGGGCACTACAAGACCTCTTCTTTAATAAGGCCACTAGTTTCAAGAGTGGGAGATGTAGCTTTCCTAACACATAGAAAGAGAAACGGGGAGTTGGACAAAATGGGGAGATAGAGAAATATGTCACAATGAAGGAATAGGACAAAATCACAGCAAGAAAGTGAAACAAAGTGGAGACAAATAATATGCCTAACAGAGAATTTAAAATAATGATCATAAAAATACTCATTAAATGCGCAAAGAGTGGAGGACCTCAGTAAGAAGACCTTTAATAAAGAGATAGAAACTATGAAGTGGAACCAATCAGATATGAAGACCTTAGTAACTTAAAAATATACTAGATGGAATAAATGGTAGATTAGAGGAACAGAAGAACACATCAGCAACCTGGAAGACAATAATGGAAAGCAATCAAGTTGAAAAGGAGAGAGAAAACATATTAAAAAATGAAATAGACTTAGGGAACTCAGTGACATCATCAGGCATAAGAACATTTGCACTATAGGGATCCCATAAAGAAAAAAGAGAGAAAAGGAGGGAGAAAATTTCTTTTAAAAAATAATAGCAGAAAACTTCCTTAATGTGGGAAATGAAAGAAATCTAGATCCAGGAGGCGCAGAGATCCCCTAGCAAATTCAACCCAAGGAGGGCAGCATCAAGACACAGTCATTAAAATGACAAAAACTAGTGATAAAGAGAAAACATTTAAAGTAGCAAAAAAGAAAGTTTGCAGGCCAGAAGGGAATGGCAAGATATATTCAAAGTGCTGAAAGAAAAAACAAACAAACAAAAAACCGTGCAACAAGGAATACTCTATCCAGTGAGCTTATCAGTCAAAAAAGAAGGAGAGAGAAAGAGTTTCCACAAAAACAAAAGTTAAAGAAATTCATGACCACTAAATGATCCTAATAGATATGTTAAAGGAGACTTTCTGAATGGAAAGAAATGATCAGAAGCAAGAGTTAAAAGAAAAAGGTAGGAAGTACAATAGCAGTAAAATTAGGTATATCTGTAAAACTCTGTACAGAAATTCACAAAATAAAAGGATGTAAAAAAATGGCACCATATACCTAAAACGTGAGGGAAAAGACAGAGGAGTAAAGAATAGGTTCAAAATTAAGCAACCATCTACATAATATACATTGCTATGTGCATAAGATGATATATACAAACCTAATGATAACCAGCAATCAAAAAGCAGTTATAGATGCATAAAAAGTAAAAAGCAAGGAATCCAAGTATTTACCTAAAGAAAGCCAGCAAATTGTGAGAGAAGAGAGCAAGAAAAGAAAGGAATGGAAAAGAACTACAAAAACAACATAAAACAAGAAGAAAAATGGCAATAAATACATACCCATTAAAATTACTTTAAAGCTAAAGGGACCAAATGCTCCAATCAAATACATATGATGGCTGAATGGATAAAAAAGCAAGACTCATCTATATGCTGCCTACAAAAGACTCATTTCGGACTTTAAGACATATACAGATTGAAAGGGACATAATAGAAAATCATCTATCATGCAGATGGAAGTGAAAACAAAGCCAAGATGTGAAACTTATATCAGACAAAATAGGCTAAAACAAAGACTATGACAAGAAACAAAGAATGATACTGTATAATCATAAAGGGAACAATCCAACAGCAACATATAACAGTTATAAATAGGTATGCACCCAACTTTGAGGCACCCAAATACATAAAGCAGCTAATAACAAACATAAAGGAAGTAATCAACAGTCATACAATAATAGTAAGGGACTTTAACACCCCACTTACATCAATGGACAGATCATCAAAACAGAAAATAAAAAAGAAAACAGGGGCTTTAAATGACACATTAGACCAGGTGGATCTAACAGATATATTTAGAACATTCTATCCTAAGACAGTAGAATATACATTCAAGTGCACATGCTGGAGTAGAATCTCCAGAATAGATAATATATTAGGCAATAAAAAAGTCTCAACAAATTAAAATAAGACTGAAGTCATACCATGCATCTTTCCTAACCACAGTGCTATGAAACTAGAGGTCAGCCACAAGAAAAAATCTGGAATGAACACAAATACATGGAGGTTAAACAAAACTTTACTAAACAATGACTGTCAACCAAGAAATCAAAGAAGAAATTTTACAAATACATGAATAGAAATGAAAATAAAAAACAATGGTTCAAAATCTTTGAGATGCAGCAAATGCTGTGCTAAGAGGGAAGTTTATAGCAATATAGGCCTATCTCAAGGAATAAGAAAAACCTCAAACAATCTAACCTTACATGTAAAGGAGCTAGAAAAAGAAAACTAAATGAAATCCAAAACCAGTAGAAGGAAATTAATAATAAAGATTAGAGCAGTAATACACAAAATAGAAACTGAAAACACAGTGGAGCTGATCAATGAAACCAGGAGCTGGTTCTTGGAAAAGATCAACAAAATTGACAAACCTTTAGCCAGACTAATTTAAAAAAGAGAGAAAACTCAAACGGTATCAGAAATCAAGAAGAAATAACAACTGACAGCACAGAAACATGAAGAATTATAACCACTATTATGAAAAATTACATGCCAAAAAACTGAACAACTCTAGAAAAAATGGATACATCTTAGAAACATATAACCTCCTCAAACTGAAACAGAAAGAAATAGAAAATTTAAATAAACTGAATTACTAGCAATGAAATTGAATCAGCAATCCAAAAACTCCCAACAAACAAAAATCCAGGACCATATGGCTTCACAGGTGAATTTTACCAAACATTTAAAGAAAAGTTAATACCCATTCTTCTCAAATAATTCCAAAAAACATTAGAAGAAGGAAAACTTCCAGATTTATTCTTCAAGGCCAGCATTACTCTGATACCAAAACCAGATAAAGACACTGCAAAATAAAAAGAGAGAGAGAGAGAGAGAGAATTACAGGCCAATGTCTCTAATGACTATAGATGCAAAAATTCTTGACAAAATATTAGTAAACCAAATCCAATAACACATAAAAAAAATCATCACGATCAAGTGGGATTTATTCTTGGGATGCAAGGATGATTCAATATTCACAACTTGATCAACATGACACATCACATCTACAAGAGAAAGGATAGAAACCTTTCAACAGATGCAGAAAAAGGCATTTGGCAAAGTACAATATCCATTCATGATATGAACCCTCAAGAAAGTAGATTTACAAGGAACATATATCAACATAATAAAGGCCACATATAAAAAACTCATAGCCAACATCACACTAAGAGTTTCTCCTCTAAGATCAAGAATGAGACCAGAATGCCCACTCTTTCATTCAACATACTACTGGAAGTCCTAGCCAAAGCAATCAAGTAAGAAAAATGAAGAAAAGTCATCCAAATTGGTAAGGAAGAAGTAGAACTTTACTATATGCAGGTGACATGATACTATATGTAGAAAACCCTAAAGACTCCACCGGAAAACTACTAGAACTGATAAATGAATTCAGTAAGGTCACAGGCTACTAAATCAACATACAGAAGTCTGTTGCATTTTTACACACTAGTAATGAAGTAGCAGAAAGAGAAATTAAGAAAATCCCACTTACAATTGTACCAAAAATAATAAAATACCTATGAATAAACTTAACCAGGGACGTGAAAGACCTGTATTCTGAAAACTATAAAATATTGGTGAAAGAAATTGAAGATGATACAAATGGGAAGATATTCCATGCTCATGGTTTAGAAAAACAAATACTGATAAAATTTCCATACTACCCAAAACAATCTACAGATTTAATGCAATCCCTATCAAAATACCAACAGCAGTTTTCACAGAACTGGAACAAATAATCCTAAAACGTGTATGAAACTACAGAAGGTCCCAAATGACCAAAGCAATCCTGAAAAAGAACAAAACTGGAGGTATCACAACCCCAGATTTCATGATATGTTACAAAGCTGTCGTTACAAAAACAGTACGGTACTGGCACAAAAATAAACACGTAGGTCAATGGAACGGAATAGAGAGCCCAGAAATAAACTCACAATTATATGGTCAATTAATCTTTGACAAAGGATGTAAGAATATGCAACAGGAAAAAGAGGTGCTGGGAAGACTGGACAGTAACATGCAAAAGAATGAAACTGGACCACTTTCTTACCCTATATACAAAAATAAACTCACAATGGATTTAAGATCTAAATGTGAGACCTAAAGCCATAAAAATCCTGTTGGAGAACACAGGCAGTAACCTCTCTGACAGCAACCATAACAGCTTTTTTCTAGACCTGTCTCTTGAGGCAAAGGAGACAAGCAAAAATAAACTATAAGGATTTAATCAAAATAAAATCCTTCTGTGCAGCAAACAATCAACAAAACTAAAAGACAGTTTACTGAATGAAGGAAGATATTTGCAAATGGCATATCTGATAAAGGGCTAGTATCCAAAATATCCAAAGAAATTCTACAACTACACACCAAAAAAAAAAAAAATCTAATTAAAAGATGGGCATAGGTTCTTCAAGTAAGACTTATGGAGGGCAATAGATACATGAAAAGGTGCTCAATATCACTCATCAGCAGAGAAATGAAAATCAAACCCACAATGAGATATCACCTCACACCTATCAGAATGGCTAAAAACAAAAAACAAAAAACAAGTGTCGGTGTGGATGTGGAGAAAAAGGAACCTTCATGCACTGTTGGTAGGAATGCAAACTAGTACACCACTTGAAAAACAGTATGAAGGTTCCTCAAAAAATTTTTTAAAATAGAAATGCCATATATTCCACTACTGAGAATTTACCCAAAGAATAAAAAAACACCAATTGTAAAAGATATATGCACTCCTGTCTTTACTGCAGCATTACTTACAATAACCGAATTATGAAAGCAACTCTGTGTATCCATTGAGATATGAATGGATAAAGAAGAGGTAGTAGATCTATATCTATATGTATGTATCTGTATCCATATCTTTATCTATATATTTATTTCACCTATATCTATATATACAATAAAATATTGCTCAGACATAAAAAAAGAAATATTGCCATATTCAACATGGATGGATCTAGAATATGATGCTAAGTGAAAGAACTCAGAGAAAGACAAATACCATATGATATATGTGGCCTTTAACAAACAAAACAAAAAAAAAACAATGAAAAAAGAAGACAAAAACAGACTCTTAACTATAGAGAATAAACTGATGGTTACCAGAGGAGAGGTGGTGGGAGGGGGTGAAATAGGTGAAGGAGATTAAGAGTGCATTTATCATGATGAGCACTGAATAATGTACACACTTGTTGAATCACTATACCATACACCTTAAACTAATATAACACTGTATATTAACTATAATTAAGATGAGAGATGAAATAATAAAGTAATTAAAAATGTCTCAACTATTTCTTCAAGTATTGTATTTTATCCACTTTCTCTTATCCCACTCGGGCTCCAATTTATTTTTTTTTTATTTTTTTATTTTTTTTTTACAAATAGTTTATTGTCAAATTAGTTTCTACATAACACTCAGTGCTCATCCCCACAAGTGCCCTCCTCCATGCCCATCCCCCCTCCCCCCCACACCCATCAGTCCTCAGTTTTTGTCAGCATTCAAGAGTCTCTCATGGTTTGCCTCTCTCCCTTTCCCCCACCATTTCCGCCCTTCTTCTCCCCCTTGTTCCTCCGTCAAGTTCCTCCTAATCCTCCTATACGTGCAAACATATGATATTTGTCCTTCTCTGCCTGACTTATTTCGCTCAGCAGAACACCCTCAAGGTCCATCCAGGTTGCTACCCATGGCCAGATTTCATTGTTTCTCATTGTCATGTAGTATTCCATGGTATAGATAAACCACATCTTCTTGATCCATTCATCTGTTGATGGGCACTTAGGCTCTTTCCATGTTTTAGCTATTGTGGAGAGTGCTGCTATGAACATCGGGCTCCAATTTATAATATGTTATGTATTTTACAATGTGTCCCACGTGTCTCTTATGCTTATATTTTTTCTATTAGTATTTCTCTTTGTGATTTAGTTTGGATATTTTCTTTCTTTTTCATTTTTTTAATGTTTAATATTTTTGAGAGGGACACAGAGACAGAGAGCAGGAGAAGGGCAGAGAGAGGGAGACACAGAATCCAAAGCGGGCTCCAGGCTCTGAGCTGTCAGTACAGAGCCCAGTGCAGGGCTCAAACCCACTAACCTCAAGATCATGACCTGGGCCAAAGTATCTGGTCCAAAGTCATACACTTAACCAACTGAGCCACCCGGGTGCCCCAAGTTGGGTATTTTCTATTCATTTATGAACCGAGTCACAAATCCTGACTTCTGTATTTAACCTGTATTGGTCCATCTATTGAGTACTTTTTGTTATATTTTTTCAATTCCAGAATTTCCATTTGATTCTATTTCATAGTTCTAATTTTCTGGTGAAATTATCCATTTTCCATTTAATGTATGATCTTTTCCTCTTTTTTTTTTTTTTTTTTTTTTTTTAGGAACATCATTAAAAGGTTATTTCAGTCTATACTAAAACAAATACCTGGATCATCTGTGTATCTTGCCTTTCTTTTTAAAACTTCTTTGGGTGGAGAAGGGGGGTGTTATATGGTTCTTAGTCATGGTATGATTATTTTTGACTGAATGGCAGATGCTGTATATTTATTTAAAAAATCATAAAACAAAAACCAGAAAAAAATCATAGGAACTCCAAATGACATTATCGTTTTCTTACAGAGGTCATCCTTTACTCTATTAGATTGAATAAATCTTGAATTATTATTAATAATTATTAATTTAATAAATACCCTCAAATATTTAGCTGAGCCAAGAGTGCAAGTTTAGTAAAGCTCAGATTACCTCTAGTTCATCCTTGTTCTTAGGGTGTAGGGGTGTAGGTCTTTTTAACTTAGCACCTGGTATGTTCACCAGAAATGCCTTTTTTTGGCCAGGGGTATGTGTGCATAAAGAGGAAGTGGGAGGAGGGTCCATATTCAACATCTTTTTTGTAGTAAGGCAAGACTGCAAAAAAAAAAAAAAAAAATCCCCGTTTTTTTTTTTATAGATGTTAGGCTTAGTTTCTTGTGTTCTTGTCTCTTGTAGCTTCAAAATTGAGCTGATACCTTGAGGAGGAACCAGCTGCATATCCAGCCCAGTTCTCTACACCTTCTCACTGTGATATTAAAGCCCTCAAGCTTCCAATTTTGTCTGTCTAATCTCATAAGACTGCTTGTTGCTCTGTGACCCACAATGGCCTTCTATCCACACAGAATCTGTATTCTCAGGTTTTCCTCCTATGTATAGGATCAACAAATGCCTTCATGGAAAAATGGCTTCAGAATGCAAGCTCGTATTTGTGGCTTCTTCTCTCTACAGTTTTCCTTGTTTTTCTGGTTGCTTCACAGTAGCTCTTTGATGCCTTTCACAGATTTCTTTTTCTTATAGTATGTATGACCTTTCCAGTGTGTTTTAATGACATTGTTGGTTGGCTTCAAGTCACTATTCTACTCTATAACTGTCCTAAATATCTATCTATATCTATTTCTCTGTTTATGTTTTTTTAATTTAAATTCCAGTTAGTTAACATACAGTGTAATATTAGTTTTAGGAGTGAAAAGAAGTGGATATAAAGTAATCGAAGTAATGTGCCAAAAAATCTGATAGATATGAATTGACAACTGGAATACCTGAGATATCTCTGGCTCTGCAATTTCTTTGCTGTAGGGCAATTTACTTTGCCCTCCTATATTCTAGTCTCTTATCTGGAAAATTAAAGTGTTAGACTAGATAAACTCTAAGACATTCTCTTCCCTTCTGTGTTTTTGAGTTCTCATAATATGAACAATTTTATTAGCTTATAAGTAGAATTTGGCATACTGTCAGCATCATACAGAATCATCATCATGATAATAATAACAATAAGCAGTAAGCAATTAAATAAGAATTCTGCTTCGAGGGGCACCTAGATGGCTTGGTCAGTTAAGTGGCCAACTCTTGATGCAACTCAGGTTATGATCTCATGGTTTGTGAGTTTGAGCCCTGCATCAGGCTCTGCACTGATATCGTAGAGCTTGCTTGGGATTGGGATTTCTCCCTCTCCCTCTCTCTCTGCCCTTCCCCTGACCATGCTCTCCTCTCTTGAAATAAATAAACTTTAAACAATTTTAAAAAGGAAAGAAATATGCTTAGAAAATGATAACTCTTTAGAGTTCTATTTTCACTGAAGATTAATCACCATAACCAAAAACATTTTAAACCACTAAGCTAACAAGTTTCTGTAAGGATATTCATACTGACTATTATAACTAAGATGGCTATATGTCCTTGTTTGCCTGGGACATTCCCCACTTACATTTTATCTCTAAATAATTATAAATAGTTTCTCCTTTTACTCTAAAACTATTTTGGTTTGGCTTGAAATTATATGGTCATTCCAGTTATAATTTTAAGAGAAAGGGAAGTTCTTCATTGGTCAGATGCATAATCATTCTTTTGAGACTAATTTCAGATTTTAATATTGAGTATGCCAAGAAGCAAAAATGACTATTGATAAACACTACATTAAATTTCTATTCAGATATAATATTGATAGACTCTAGGATGCTCAGACACTGTTTGAATCCCTAGACTAACTACATGACAGTTTTCCAAATGTGTTCATGTTTTTCACAAAAGAGTGAGAATCATTTGGACAAAGTGTTATTCACAACAGGCCAATACACATATTATCCAGTGAGTATCAGGGCTTTTAACAGAGATATACAAATAAAAGCCATATATAATAAAGAGTGCAAGAGTCAGTGATGGAGGACTGTTTATAAGGGAACACAAGCCTCTTACACTAATATCTCTACAGACCTACCCACCCTAGTGTTTAAGGGACCTCATAGTTCAGTTGTGAGGTTGTGATGACTTTGATGGAACTATTTCAGTTCATCACTAGATTTTAAAAATAAAGTTTTCCTGGTTTCCTTTCTTGAAGAAAAAATGTCTGTAAAAGACATATTTTAAAAATACTCTGGAAACTTAAAAAAAAATTAGATTTACCAACAGATTTCTGGTTTAAGATGGCACTGTAGGAAGATACTGAGCTCACCTCCTGCCATGGGCGCACTGAACGATAGCAGAGAACAGTTTCCTCTGCAAAAAACCTAAAACCTAGCTGGGTGACTCCTATGCATCAGACAAATTTGGAAAAACCCCACGTCAAACTGGGTACGGAAGGCAGACACATGAACTCCATTCCAAGCACAGAGACCCACAATCGGAAGAAAACACAAACCCTGAAATATCTCCCTGTGGAGTGAAGAGTTTGAAACCTTAAGTTTTAAGACCTGCACCTGAGAAATGAGCCCCCAAGATACACAGTTTTGAAAACCAGTGGGCTCACATCCATAAGACCTAGAAGGCCATAGTGAACTGAGGAACAGCTTTTAAACTACTTGCAATCTTTGGGGAGCCTGAGTGGCTCAGTCGGTTAAGCATCTGACTTTGGCTCTCATGATGTCATGGTTCATGAGTTTGAGACCCCCTTCAGGCTCTTTGCCTGTGGAGCCTGCTTTGGATTCTGTGTCTCCCTCTCTCTCTGCCCTTCCCACTTATTTGTTTGTTCTCTCTTTCTCTTTCAAAAATAAACACAAAAAATTTTTTTTACATACTTGCAATCTCAGACTCACACACCAGGACACAGTACAAAAGCAGCCAATTGAGGGGTGCCCAGACTTTATATGAAAAAGGCTTATTTGCTTATCTTAAAGCATTGCCTTGAAGGGCAGGCATCTAACTTAGCACACTGGTAAAGGGCTTCTGGGGTATTCTCTGGGGATGGAGGCTTGCTGGTGCCATCTTTACACTCACCCTTTGCCTTGCTCAACTCACTGATGCCTCCCAGAAATAAACTTGTTCCCTCCTCTGGTGCCCAATATTTAATGCTGCTACACATACCAGGGCACTTTTAAATTTCCCAACTGTGTGGAGCTTATACTCAAGGGTACCACAGGGCTGTAATGAATGGAGAAGTTCTTAAATGACTAATACCCACAAGGCACACCAAGAGGCGACAGTCTGAGGAGCTTTGTCTTTCTGCAAAAGAGAACTTCTAGCTTATTTTCATTACTGCAGCCTGTGAGGAACCTTCTAAGAACCTAAAGGACAGATGTCATCTTTGTATTCTCCCTCTGCCATGCTCCAAAGGGTCCTTATCTCCTAGAGGTGAACTTTTACACACATCTTATGCTCCAGTTTTTATATGATGATCCAGATTATGTGGGTGCCACCCAAAGGATGTTCCTTGATCTCACTGCTCTGGTGTCCAGTTGGGCTTATGTTTCTAGGTCCCATTGGACTGTAACAATCACAGAGACAGTTCTTGGTTAAGTAGTAACACCAGGGCACTGCACACACAGCAGACTGAAACACACACCAGTCTTTCATTGAATGAGGTCTATTTGATTGTCCAGGAACTTCAATCAGAAGGGCAGTCTAATCTGACACATATCTATGGACGTACATAGATATTCTCTGGAAATGGAGAGCAGTAGACACACTCTACTCTCACTCTGTGTACTCCAGCTCACCAGGATCTCCCAGAAAGGAGCTTATACCCTTGTCTGGGTCCCTGATTTTTGCAGCTGCTTCTAGCAGACATCTCTAGAATACTAATTTTGGTGGCCACTCAGACTTATACCATGGCCCCACCAGATTATATTTGAATACTTTGAAAGCTGCCACCTAAGGGTATAGCTTCCAAGCAGCCTGCACCTAGATACTGACTGAGATCCTCCCCTTTGGGAGACAATAGGTCTTGGAACACTCTCAAATACTGGAATTATTAAAAATAGAATACAATTCTTGGAAAATCACAAGGGTTTGAGAGACAACCAATACTAGGACAGAGTTAAACAACAAGGTTGATCTCCTGCATGTGGGCACTCCTTGAAGACTCATAGAGATTGTTGTTTTATCTAATGCATAGAAACCAACACACAAGGTTAAGGAAAATAAAGAGAGCAAAATATATTCCAAAGAAAGAACATAATAAAACCTCAGAAAAAAATCCTTAAATAAAGTGGAGATAAGTGTATTATCTAATAGAGTTTAAAATAATGTTCATAAAGATTGTTCATGAACTTGGGAAAATAGATGACTACATGAGAAATTCAACAAAGAGACAGAAAAATACAAGAAAGTATCAAATAAAGTCACAGAGCTGAAAAACAGAGTAACTGAACAACAAATTGCACTCTAGGGGTTCAGTAGCAGACTAGATGAAACAGAAGGAAGGATACATTAACTCAAAAACAAAGGAATGGAGCTCATTAAATTAGAGAAGACAAAAGAAAAAGATAAAACAAGTGAAGATAGTTTAAGAGACCTATGATACATCATCAAGCTGAGCAACATTTGCACTACAGGGGTTCCAGAAAGAGGAGAAAGAGAAAAAAAAATAAGGCAGAAAACTTATTTGAAGAATTAATAGCTAAAAACTTCACAAACTGGGAAAGGAAACAGATATCCAGACCCAAGAAGCCCAGAGATTTAAAATAAGATGAACCCAAGAGATCTACACCAAAACACACCAAAATTAAAATGTCAAGAGTTAAAAACAAATAGAGAATCTGAAAAGCATCAAGACACGGAGAGGGGCACTTGTGGGGATGAGCACTGGGTGTTATATGGAAACCAACTTGACAATAAACTATTTGAAAAAAAACAAAAACAAAAACAAAAAAAGCATCAAGAGAAAACCAATATGTTACATACAAGAGAACCTTTAGATTATCAGATTTTTTTCAGCAGAAAGTTTGCAGGCCAGAAGGGAGTGGCACAATATATTCAAAGTACTAAAAGGAGAAAATTCTCAGCTAAGAATATCTACCCAGAAATGTTGACATTCAGAATTGAAGAATAAATAAAGATTTTCCAGAGAAGCAAGATCTAAAAAATGTTTATCACTGCTAAAATAGCCTTACAAGAAATGTTTAAGGGACTTCTTTAATCTAAAAGGAAAGGATGCTAATTAGTAACAAGATAATATATAAAGTATAAATCTCACTGGAAAAGGTAACGATATAATAAAGGTGGTGGATTAATCACTTATAAAGCCAGCATGAAGGTTGAAAGAGGAAAGTCGTAAAAAAAAAAAAAAAAAAAACGTAGTTATAACAATTTAAAAATACACAAATTAAAAATATATATAATGTGATATCAAAAACATAAAACATGGAGGGAGAAACTGAAATTTAGAACTTCAGAATGTGTTTGTACTTAAGTTGTTATTAACTTAAAATAGGCTGTTACAAATACAAGTTGTTATATATAAAAGCCTTCACCATCATATTGCAAAATTCTACAGCCAAGACACAAAAGATAAAGAGAAAAGAATCTAAGTATAAAACTAAAGAAAGCCATCAAACCACAAGGAAGGGGGCAGGAGATGAAAGGAACAGAGAAACAACAAAACAGCCATAAAACAATTAACAAAATGGCAATAAGCACATACTTATCAATAATTACTTTAAATGTAAATGAACTAAATTGTCCAAACAAAACACACAGAATGGCTGAATGGATTAGAAAAACAAAACCTAACTATATGCTGCTTATAAGAGACTTACTTCAGATTTAAGGAAACACACCAAGTGATGAAAAAAATGTTCTATGTAAATGTCTCTCCCTCCCTCTCTCGCTGACCCTCACCCTCTCTCCCTCTGACTCTGTCTCTTTCACTCAACATTAATAAGCTTTAAACAATTATATGATCATCTCAATGGATGTAGAAGTATTTGACAAATTCAACATCCATGTATGATAAAAACTCTCAGTTGAGTTTATAGGTAATCTATCTCTACATAAGAAAGGCCACATGTAAATGAAACCACAAATAACATTATATTCAATGGTGAAAGCTGCAAGCTCTTCCTCTAAAATAAAGAACAAGGCAAGAATACCTATTCTTCTATCACTTTTATTCAACACACTATTGGACGTTCTATTCAGAACAATTAATTAAGAAAATAAATAAAAGACATCTAAATCAGAAAGGAAGCATGACTACTACAACTATTTGGAGATGACATAATGTTGTATATAGAAAGCCCTTAAGACTCCATTAAAAAACTGTTGAAACTAATCAGAGAATTCTGTAAAGGTGTAAGTAACAAAATCAATATACAAATATCCCTTGCACTTCTTTACACTAATAGTGAACTTTCAGAAGCAAAATAAAGAAAACAATCCCATTTACAACTGCATCAAGAATAATAAAACATCTAGGAATAAAGTTAACCAAGAAAGTAAAATTTGAAGACACAGATGAAAAGAAAGATATTAATTGCTCATAGATGGGAAGAATATTATTTGTTAAAACGTCCATACTACTTATAGCAATCTATAGATTCAATGCAATCCCTATCAAAATTCAACTGGCATTTTTCACAAAAATAAAACAAACAATCCTAAAATTTGTATGGAACCACAAAAAGCTCTGAATAGCCAACTAATCTTGAGAAAGAACAAAGTTGCAGAGTTCCCACTCTCTGATTCAAAGTATATTACAAAGCTATAATAATCAAAATTGAATAGTATTATAAAAAAAGGCACATAGGTTAATGGAACAAAATAGAGGGCCCAGGGAAAAATCCACGTATATTTGAATTAATGACGTTAATTTATGACAAAAGAGCCAAGTATATACAATGGAGGAAAGAACAGTCTTTTCAATAAATGGGGCTGGGTAAACTAGACAACCACATGCAAAAGAATGAAACTCGACCACTATTTTACACCATACACAACAATTAACTCAAAATGGATTAAGACTTGAATATAGGATCTGAAACCATAAAACTCCTAGAAGAAAACATAGGCAGTACCCTCCTTGACATTGGTTGTAGCAAAAGTTTTTTGATTTTGATACCAAAACCCCCAAAGAACCAAGTAGGACTACATCAAACTAGAAAGCTTCTGAACAGCAAAGGAAACCATGAATAAAATGAAAAGGCAAACTACTGAATGAGAAAAATAAATTTGCAAGTCTGATGAGGGATTAATATTCAAAATATACAAAGAACTCAGCTCAATAACAAAAAAAGCAATAATTCATTTAAAAAATAGACAAAGGATCTGAATAGATATTTTTCTAAAAAGATAGAGATAGCCAAGAGATAATTGCAAACGTGATCAACATCAGTTAGCATCAGGAAAATGCAAATCAAAACCCAATGAGATTATCACCTCATACCTACTTAGAATGGCTATTAAAAAAAGACAAGAAATAACAAGTGTTGCAGAGGAGATGGAGAAAAGAGAACACCTGTGCATTGTTGGTATGAATATAAATTGGTACAGTCACTTTGGAAGATCGTATGGAGGTTCCTCAAAAAATTAAAAATAAAATATCATATAACCCAGCAGTTCTATTTTTTTTTTTTAATTTTTTAAATGTTTCACTTATTTCTAGGAGAGAGAGAGAGAGAGACAGCGTGAGCAGGGGAGGGTCAGAGAGAGAGGGAGTCACAGACTCTGAAACAGGCTCCAGGCTCTGAGCTGGCAGTCAGCACAGAGCCCGACGCGGGCTCGAACCCACGAACCGCGAGATCATGACCTAAGCGAAAGTCGGACGCTTAACCGACTAAGCCACCCACGCGCCCCTCTATTTCTGATATCTATCCTAACTTTAAAAAAAATCACAACAACTATGCACCCCCTTGGCTGTTGTGGCAATAACAAGCAAGATATGGAAACAACCTAAGTATCCATCAAAAGCTTAATGGATAGAGAAAATCTGGTCTATGGACACACACACACGCACACAATGGAATAATTTTTGTCCATAAAACAGAAGGAAACACTGCCATTTGCTACAATATATATGGACTTTAAAGTATCATGATAAGTGAAATAAGTAAGACAGGGAAAGACAAATAGGGTCTGATCTTACTCATATCTTGAATCTAAAACCAAAAAATATAAACACAAAAAATACACAAAACCAAACTCCTATAGAACAGATGGTGGTTGCCAGAGGCAGGATGTATGGGGGTGCGGGGGTTAAATGGGTAAAAGGGTACAAACTTCCAGTTATAAAATAAGTAAGCAATGGGGAATTAATACACAGGACAGTGACTATAGTTAATAATACTTTATTGCATATTGGGCAGTAACAAAGAGAATACATCTTCAAAGTTCTCAACACAAGAAAAAATCATTTTTGTAACTAGGTATTGTGATAGATGTTAACTAGACTTGCTGCAGTGATCATTTTTCAATATATACAAATACTGAATCATTATGTTGTACACCTGAAACTAATATGTTATATGTAATTATGCCTCAATAAAAAAGAATACACATAGAAAAGAAATTCATCATTTTATTGTTAGTGCTATGAATGACCTTTCTTTTTATTGATTATGGAGTGTACATAAAACTGTTAATTGTTTTAAAATCCTGCATCAGCAATGAAAAATAGTGCTAAAACTTTATTAGAGACTGAAAAAACGTGTTTGACTAATCTTTTCTCTTTTTATGCAAATCTCTTTTGGTGGATATCCCTAGTAAATTAGTGCTTAATTATTCTAAGTCAACTGACACAAAAAGTGCCTGGAAGAAATAACAATGTACTAGATCTAAAATCCTTTCTTTCATTCATTCATTCATCAGTAAACATCTGTTGAAACACTATTTTTGATGCTGGTTTATATTACTTTTATCATTTAAAAATATTACATGGTAATAATTCCCAAGCTACTGCCTGGTATTTAAATCCAGAGTAATTTATAAGTAATACAATTCCCTCAAGTCTATATGGCAGTTTTCTTAACTATTCTATAGTTGGCCATTTGTATTACTTTTGGAGTTTTTCACAACTGCAGGACTGTAATAAACATCCACACATAAAGCATTTGCAGTTTTGAGATTACTTCCTCAAACTCTATCAGAATTAGAATTAATTAGTGAGTCAAGGAGAATTAACTTCTTCAAAACCTTTAAGTATTGTCAAATTGCTATACTAGCTACCTTGTCAATGTACGTTACCACCAAGATATTAATTTAACTTTATAAATAAAAATTGCCTATTTATCTCTGTGGTTATCTGTTGTATTGTTTTTTATTTCTCATTTTGGATTTGAGTCTGTTTTTCCTTAATTAGTTATTAAAGCAGTGCCAATTTTATTATTTATTTTTAAAAAAAACTAGTCCTACTTTCAATGTTATATTATTATTTATCCTGGTCTCTATTTTATTTATTTCTGAGTTTTCTTTGTTATTTCCTTCCTCTACTAAATTTCAGCTGTGATTTTTTTCTTTTTCTAGTTCCTTGTAGTATAATGTTTATTTGAGCTATTTCTTAATATAAGGCATTTATAGCACAAATTTCACTCTAACATCTGCTTTTGCTGCATCCTATAGGTTTTGAAATATTTTTTCATGTTGTTTGAGGCATATTTTGATTTACTGTTTAATTTTCTTATTTACTGTTTAATTCATTTGACCCATTGCTTGTGTGGTGTGTTAATGTTTACATATTAAATATTAAATATTTATATTATAGGTTATCCAGCTTTGTTCTGTTGATCTTTAGTTTTATACTATTGTGGTTGGAAGACATACTTGGTATGATTTCAGTCTTCTTAAACTTATAATACTTGTTATTTCTCTTTTTATATGATTAAACTAGGCAATTCTTTTGTGTGTACTTGAAGAAAATGCATATTCTATTTCTCTTAGATGAGATGTTTTGTATATATATCTTTTAGAATCATATCTTCTGAAGTAGGCTTCAAGTAAAAAAATGTTCTTTTTGAAAAAAAAAAAAACCTTTAACTGAGGGTATTTGCTTAAATAAAGCATATCCGAGGAAGGGAGATGGGTGGGGGGCTGGGTGAAAAAGGTGAAGGGGGTTAAGAGTGTACCCATCACAATGAACATTGAGTGATTATGTATGTAAGTGTTGAATCATTATATTGTACACCTGAAATGAATATAACACTATGTTAACTACACTGTAATTAAAATTAGTGTAATAGAAAGAAATAAAAATAGAAATTGCCACTTTCATTATGGAAAACACAAATAAAAATGGAAAATAGATTTAAAATGTGAATACAGCTTTTATTTTTGAAGATTACACACACACACACACACACACACACACACACGCAAATTCTTTTCAAAATGAAAAAATGCTTTTCCTTTTAGGCTTGCATATGGTAAATTTGTTTTCTTTTTAAATGTGTTTTATCTTTGAATTTTAAAAAGAAAAAGAAAAACATCAATTTTAGTGTGTAATGAAGAATGTAAGGATCTGTGAAACAGAATAACTGACTTTAGGAAAAGAATTAGAACTGTGCTTTTAAAGCATAGTTTTATTTGTAAAAAAAATAGTAAGGGGAGAATAATAGTGCATGTGAAGCTCTCCTTCCTTAGTACCTTCTGCTCTAATTTTCCCAGATTAATTTTTTAAGAGTAGAAAGAGATTGGCATTTACCAGGTAATAAATTCATAAGCATGTAAACTAGCATTGTAATTGTACAATTTATATCTAGGTTCATATAGCTATTCTTGATTCATCCTGATTAGAAACAAGTTTTATTCCAGCCTTGTGTTTAAACTATTTTCCATATTGCACACGATGATATTCATTAATTCTCCCACACTGCTTTCATTGAAGGAGCAATTCCAGTCCATTTCATGTACTTTACAATGGATGTTTATTTAATATGCTGAAAAATAATCCGACATCACTTGGCTTCCTGATATGGTCTTTGATGTTCTCAAATGAAGTTTGATCTCACATCTGTATTACCATTGAAGGCAACACAGTTCTGGGAAACCTTATGAGGAAACTCCTCCCACTCAAAGCACACATACAACAGCATACATCAAAAAGTTCTGTGCAAAACAAACATTCTTTAAATAAAGACTAGAAAAGAAATCTCACCTGTTTAATCTTCAGGGTCTATCAGTAAGAAAAATCCAAACATATTCCAATTGATGGCCATACACACACACACACACACACACACACACTACACTTTCATACATTAACAAATTGTAGTCAAAATTGCCTTTAAAAAGTTAAAATACATGAAGCATTCCATGTAATCACCACAAATTACCCAAAGTTATGGTTCTCATTTCTTGATCAAAATTACTTTAAAAGTTCTCAAATTGTAACCTATCACATTTCTTAAATGTATTCAGAAAAAAAAATATTATCAGGATCCAAGATAATTTGATTCCCTATGTGTAGCTCTCCATAGATTTTGTAATGTAAAATGCAAATTGAATGCTGTGATCAATTTATCATCCGAGTAATTATTGGGTAGACTTAATTATTTTATGTGTACCCAACATATTTAATAAATCTTATTGTTATATTTAGTACAAGAAACAAAGAATCAACAGACTCTTTAAAAATGAAAGCTTACACTATATTTATGATCTGTTGTTTAGAAACCAATGATTTTTTCTTCTGGGCATTTGACATTGCATTCCACTCCTGACTTCCATGATATATTACTCTCCTGGACCTTGATTCTCTGACTGCTATTCTCTGATTATTCTTTGCCATGAAAGATGGTAACTCCTAAGCATATTTACAGAATCCTTTTGCTTTTTTACTTTAGGGAATTCATATACTCAGAAGAAACACTTTCCCAACTTTATTTTGTCAGCTCTCAGTTTTGATAACACATCTATACTCTTACAGTTCTGAAGCTTCATTTGCTCATGAAAAGTGTCATTTATATTGACTATCAAAACCTAATGGTGAACATGTGAGAAATTAAAGTTCTCATGTTTCATACACTCCATAATTTACCATTCCTTCTTAATTTTCCATTATTTTCTACATCATTACCACCTTTGTGTTTACCTTTGAGACCTTACAAAGGTTTTTTTCTTCACCTCATTCTTATCACCACCTGTGTACAAAGAGACCCACATCTTTCATCTTCATATTAGTCAGCCCATTATCCAAACATGGATAATCACACAGCTTTCAAATTTAGAAAAGATTTCATGAGCTGCCTTGTGCTCCACGGACTCATTTGTGCTCATAACATTAAATTTACTCAGTCTGGCCCTTGCCTAATTGTTTTCAAGCTCTTTCAGGTGACTTTGTTGTCCAATACATACACTTTTGTGTGTGTCTGTACATACAATTTTCTTCTTTCTTTCCAAATATGCATCTTCTCTTCCCAAATCCTCTCTTCCCAAATCCAAGTCTATTCTCTAATTAGCCCCTTCCATCCTTGGTTTGCATTTTTCAAGTTGCATTTAGCTTTGTGTGATCATCTTAAGCTTCCCAATTAGACTGCTAGCTCTTCCAAAGATAGAACAATGTACACACTGTATTCAATAAATACTTTTGTTGACTAAACTACGCTATGAGATAGATGTGTGTGTGTGTGTATTTATTTAGGGGAGAAGGAACTTTTAAGTCTCAAAAACAGCATCAGAAGAATATTAGAATCTATAGGGAGCCTCTTTCCCCCCTTAAGGACATCAAGATCCTAAAGTGTGAAATTTAAAAAATGCCAATGTTCATAATAACTACCTGCAGAAAAATCACCCATGAGACTGTTTGCACTATGTGGCCGAGAAGCCTTTAGCATGCCAAAGATCAATCTAGGTAGTGAGAGTATAGCCTCAACTTTAACTCACAAATGTGATGAAGTTAGGATGTGGAGAAGAATCAGTTGTGCTGAGACCAGTCTAGAGAAAGGTATGAACGCAGATGGGTTGGTCTGAAAGAAGTCTAAAAAAAGCAAAGTTGGAGAAAAGGAACATTTGTGAGCACATTTGTCAGAGTGAGGGAGATACGGAACCTTGGGAGGGTAGGAGCCCTCTGAGGAAAGAACCATCCGCTATGCTCTTCCCTGGCATTGGTACATTTTACTTAGAATTTTCCATGGGCTCTGGACTCCATGGACCAGACAGCCTCCTCCAGGTCCAGTTTCCAGCTGTCTCTGCCTTGCTCTGTGTTCCCAGAGGATGCTTTCCTCAGCTTGTGCATCCAAGCTCCTTTCACTCAAAATTCCACTTGGTCTCAGCCAGTGGGGTAGCAGTTGAAGGTTAGAGGTCAGGAAGAGGGGTCTGGTACAGTCCTCTACATAAAGCCACAGCTTCTGTCAGGTGGACTCTCTTCAAAAGCTACCATCTTCACCAGGCTCTGATCACAGCTATTTCCTTTGACCTTTTAGGCCAAGCATTGGCTATACTTAGCATTGGGTTGAGACTTCTTTGGGGGTTTCCCAACCCATCATCATCTCTAAATAGGCCTTTAACTCTAGTCTCTTCAATTACTTACTTTGGTATGTGCCAGCTGCTTCTTTCTGGGACCTTGACTCATACACATCATTATCACCTATTGTCTGCTTTTTAGCTTCTTCAGAAGATGATGATGATAGATAGATAGATAGATAGATAGATAGATAGATAGATAGATAGATATAGATAGATAGATAGATGATAGATAGATAGAATGTGTGTATGTACTCACTGTAAAAGAATTAACTTTTGTTCTAACCTAAAAATCCATCTCTAAAGGGTTTGACTTGCCTGAATCAGTCTTAGAGAACATGTCCTACTTTGAGTGCACACTGACAAACCATGTGGGGACATTGGACTTCATGAAACCTTAGGCTGTGAGAAACAGTCATAGGGATCTTACCTAATTTGAGAATTTTCTAGGATAATGTCAAAGTTGAAACCTTTGAAATCTATAAAGCCTTTGAAGCCAGAAGCCAGTTTAGATTTTAATCAAATAGTGGACATTTTTTGATGGAGCTGAGCCAAATACAGTTTCTTCTGTGGAGTAGAATTACTGGAGCAGTACTATATTGGAATAAGTTCTTTGGTTTGATGATATTCATGTAGTCTTAATATAGAGTAATTTGACGATCTTTCAGGGGAATATGATCTTTCAGTTTGGGGCCAAAAAGTTGGATTTTGACAACCTGCCTAGACATGACAAAAACAATTTTCTAAGTTTCTATAACGAGATAAGCAAAGATCAATAGCCATATAGAAAAAAGCAAAGCTTTAGATGTAAACAGACAGTTCACAAAAATTATATGCAAATGGCACTTAACCAGATAAAAAGATGCTCACATTTTCTCATTTTAGAGTTCATGGGGCTGAGTGAGACAGTTTATAATCTGAGCCTGAATATTTAATTACTTCCAAAAATAAGAACATTCTCCATGACTACTAGGTTCATGTCAAAACAAAACAAAAATCTCAGAAAACAACTTAGAGAGGCTCCACTGGCCTACCCAGAACAACTTACGCATTGGTAAGGGAGGCTATGTGAAGACAACTGAGGCATAAAAATATATTTGAATCTATGAGATCATAATGATATTAAAACAGTTAATGTGTTGGGGCACCTGGGTGGCTCAGTAGGTTAAGTGGCTGACTTCGGCTTAAGTCATGATCTCACCGGTTCCTGAGTTTGAGCCCTGCATCGGGCTCTTTGCTGCTAGCCTGGAGTCTGCTTCAGATTCTATCTCACTCTTTCTGTCCCTCCCCCACTCATGTTCTGTCTCTCTCAAAATAAATAAACATTACCAAAAAAATGTGTCATGTTTGAAGGATGCCAGGGAAAGAACACTTTATTTTGAAAACTGATTTAAAAATGGAAAGAAACAAGCATTTTTTCCCTGCATTTCGTGTACAGAATTACTTGAGTTGACAAGGCAAATTTTACCTGATAGGAGTATTTTAGTCAATAAGGAAGAAGAAATAATAGATTAGAATATCAACAATTCTAATCCCCAATGCAAACATCAGAAAAAGAAACAAATAAGAGAGAGTGTGACTCCTGACAGAAATACAAATGACCACTTATGAATGAATTTTATTGGAAAAGTAAATAAAAAATGGATCCAGTCAGGCCTCTAGTTCTAACTCCCACCATTCGGGAAATATCTTAGGACTCACTCTTAGTGTTGCATATTTGATGAATTTGGACAAATGCATAATGACACATATTTATCAGTATAAGATCATACAAAGCATATTCACTGCACTAAAAATCCTCTGTGCTCCACCTATTCATCTCTTCCTGACCCCTCAACTCCAGGCAACAACTGATCTTTTTACTGTCTTTATACTTTTGTCTTTCCCAGAATGTCATATAGTTGGAATCACAGAGTAAGTAGCCTTTCCAGATTGACTTCTTTCACTTAGTAATACACATTTAAGTTTCCTGCATATCATTTCATAGCTTGTCAGCTCATTCTTTTTAGTGCTGAACAAGATTCCATTGTCTGGATATATCATAGTTAATTTATCCTCTCATCTACTCAAGGACGTCTTGGTTGCTTCCAAGTTTTGGCGGTCATAAATAATGTTGCCATTAACATCTATGTGCAGGTTTTTGTACAGATGTTAGTTTCCAACTCTTTTGGGTAAATACCGAGGAGCACTGATTGCTAGATCATATCTTAAGTTTATATTTACTTTTGTAAGAAACTACCAAACTGACATTCAAAGTACACCATTTTGCATTCCCAGCAACGGATGAGAATTCATGTTGTTCCACATCACTGTCAGCACTTAGTACTATCACTGTTTTGGATTTGGGTCATTCTAAAGGGTCTCTAGTGGTATCTGGTTGTTTTAATTTGCATTTCCATGATGATATATGATGGGAAGCATCTTTTCATATGGTTATCTGCCATCTGTATGTTGTCTTTGGTGAGGTGCTTAGGACCTTGGCCCGTTTCTTAACTGGGTTGTTTGTTTTCTTGTTCCTGGGTTTAAGAGTTCTTTTTGCATTTGGGGCAACAGTCCTTTATCACACTTGTCTTTTTGCAAATATTTTCTCCCAGTCTGTGGCTTATTTTCTCATTCTCTTAACATTGTCTCTCACAGAGGAATCTTGAATTAAAATTTTTTTTCAAATTAAATTTTTTTCAATGTTTATTTTTTGAGAGGGAGATAGAGTGCAAGCAAGGGAAGGGCAGAGAAAGGGAGATACAGAATCCGAAGCAGGATCCAGGCTCTGAGCTGTCAGCCCAGAACCCAACACAGGGCTCAAACCCACAAACATCGAGATCACGACCTGAGCTGAAGTTGAACAACTTAACCAACTGAGCCACCCAGCCACCCAGAATTTTAAACATTTTTCAGTCAAGCTTATCAATTACTTCTTTCATGGAAAGTGTCTTTAATGTATCTGAAGTGTCATCACCACACTCGAGGTCATCTAGACTTTCTCCTATACTATCAACTAGGAATTCTACAGGTTTGCGTTTTATATGGAAGTCTATGATCCACTTTGAGTTCATTTTTGTGAAAAGTGTAAGGTCCTTGTCAAGATTTGTTTTTTTTTTTTTTTGTATATGTATGTCCAATAGTTCCAGCATTATTTGTTGAAAAGATTATTTTTGCTTCACTGTATTGCTTTTCCCTTTGCTCTTCTGTAAAAGATCATTTGACGATGTATGTGGAGTTATTTTCTGAGCTCTTTATTCTGTTGCATTGATCTATTTATTTATTCTTTCACCAATACCACACTGTACTGCTGTTTTGTAGTAGGTCTTGACTTGGATAGTGTCAGTATTCTAAGTTTGTTCTTCTTCAATGTTGCTTTGGATGTTCTGGGTCTTTGCCTTGTATAAACTTTAGAATCCGTTTATTTATATTCATAAAATAATTTTTGGGATTTTGACTGGGATTACATTGAATTTATAGATCAGTTTGAAAGAATGAGCATCTTAACAATATTAAAGCTTCCTATTAATGAACATGGAATACATCTTCATTTATTCTATTTTATGTTTGATTTTGTTCATCAAGTTTTTATAGTTTTCCTCATATAGATCTTATTTAGATTTTGTTAAATTTCTATCTAAGCACCTCATTTTGGGGGATGCTAATGTAAATGCTATTATGGTTTTTAATTTTTATTTATTTTAATGTTTATTTGTTTTCAAGCAACAAAGAGCTTGATCAGGGGAGGGGCAGAGAAAGAGGGAAACAGAATTTGAAGCAAGCTCAAGTCTCTGAGCTGTCAGCGCAGAGCCTGACGCCAGGCTCAAACCCACACACAGTGAGATCATGATCTGAGCCGAAGTGGGACGCTTACCCAACTGAGCCACCCAGGTGCCCCATTGATGCATCACTGCAGAGACCCAGAGACTATGACCAGATGCCAGTCGACCCCAGACAAAGTTCACACGATTGTGTAGCAGTAGTTCAGGGACAATGCTAAATCACAACCCACATCTGGCGCCAGGCTTCACTGCACCCTAGAGTCCTTGTTCCAATACCAGGAAACTTGGCTATTCTCTGGGGTCTGCTGGGACCTTTGCCTGTGGGGATGCTGCACAGCCTGTACCAAATGTCCCCCCGGCAGGGAAATACCTCCCCCTGCGTAGCCCAAGGGCCCTAGGATCTTCCTGTCTGCTCTAGGGGATTCGCCCTTCCCACCACAGCACCATCAGGTATCCAGCTGTGGAGTTTGCGACTCTGTGCTCCCCTGTTTAAATAGAGTCCTGATACTTTTGAAGCCCTCTCCTTTCTCCCTTTCTTGTTCAGTCCCTTGTGGGCATTTCTACTCTTTCTCTCCAGCTGCTTTCAGGCAGAGTGCTTTTCCTATTCTCTCCCCACTGTCTCCATCCTTTTTTCATAAACAAAAACAGCTCCCTACCCAACATGGCTTCTCTCTTGCTCACTTCACCTCTCCCCATTATGTACCCCCCGAGTTCTGCGGCTCAAGTTAGGCAGATTGTTGTGTTAAGCCTCAGATCAATTTTCTAGGTGTGCAGCATGGTTTTGGTAGTGATCTAGCTGCATTTCAGGGATGAGAAAAACAGGGAATTTCCCTGCTGCTCCACCATCTTGGCCCCTCCCTGCAGTTAAACTTTGATTTTAAAAAATATATTGTTGCATTCAGTTTGGTAGTATTTTATTGAGATTTCTTACATCTATGTTCATCATCCTGCAATTCTCTTTATTAGTGGAGTCTTTGTCTGCTTTTGGTATCAAGGAGACTAACCAACATGCTACTAAACAATGAATAGGTCAACTGGGAAATGAAAGAAAACAAAATAGCAGTTTTGATTTCACAAATGAAAATGAAAACCTAATGGTCCAAAACCTATGAGATGTAGCAAAAGCAGCCCTAAGAGGGAAGTATATACAAATGTGGGCCTATCTCAAGAAGCAAGAAAAAAATCTCAGTCTAACCTTATACCTACAGGTGCTAGGAAAAAACAACAACAAATGAAGCCTAAAGCCACCAGAAGGAAAAAAGTAATAATGATTAGGGCAGAAATAAATGATTGAGAAACTAAACAATAATAGATCAATGAAACCAGGAACCGGTTCTTTTAAAAAAATAAATAAAATTAATAAACCTTTAGCCAGACTTATCAGAAAGCAGAGGCTCAGAGATTGGGACCCAAATAAATAAAATCACAAATGAGAGAGGAAAAACATAACCAACACCACAAAAATGCAAACAATTATAAGAGAATAGTTATATGAAAAACTGTATGCTAACAAACTCGACAACCTAGAAGAAATAAATTCCTAAAAACATATAAACTACCAAAACTGAAAAAGGAAGAAATAGAAAACTTAAAGAAACTGATAACCAGCAAAGAAACTGAATCAGCAATCAAAAAACTCCCAATAAACTAATTTATGAGGCCAAATGGTTTCACAGGTGAATTCTACCAAAATTTTAAAGAGTTAATACCTATTCTTCTCAAATTATCAAAAAAAAAATAGAAAAGGAAGGGAAACTTCCAATTTCATTCTGTGAGATTAGCCTTACCATGCTGTCAACTTTATCCATTAGAGATCTTAGCATATTAATCATAACGATTTTAAATTCCTAGTCTGATCATTCCAACATCCCTGTGATGTTCGGTTCTGATGTTTGTCATCACCCTTCAAATTTTTCCTTTTTTTTTTCTTGCCTTTTGTTATGTCTTATAATTTTTTCTTAAATAACAGCATGAGGTACTGAGTAAAAAGAACTTTTGTAAATAGTTCTTTTAGTTATGTGGTAGTGAGGCATGAAGAGAGAAAGAATTCCTATGATAAGGTGTTCAGTCCTTGAGTGAGCCTCTTTTCTGGACTGTGAGCACTACATGTATTTCCCAGGATGGCCAGAGTGAACTGGGGCTAGGTATTCCCTTTCTCCAAATTAGTTGGGCTCTGATAATAACCTAACAGGTCAGGCCCTTACTTAAGTAGTTTCTCCTGAGGGCAGGACTTGTTAAGAAGAACAAAGTACTCTGGCACATTTCAAAATGGTCTTCTTTCCCCTTTTCCTGCCGGAAACATAAGACGATTTTTCTCCAATATTTACTTTGAGAACCTGATCCAGTTCAAAGATTTACCTGGTGGTAAATCTCATAAAATCATGGGACTCCCCTTCGAGTTTTTAACACTCAGAGTTGTCCACACTGAACCTCCAGCAATTAACAATCATACTTCAGATTTTCCTATCTAGCACTGGTCCCTACAGTGATTTCTACTTGTCTCTCTTTCAATAAATTGTTATTCTCTGTACCTGTTGGTGTGTCCAATCTTATGGGCCACTATTTGCCCTGCATCCCCTTCTTTCTCATGGATCTTACAAGGGTTGTTGAGTTTTCCATCTGTTCAGCTTTTTATGTGTTAGGATGGAGCTTCTTACATCTAATTGGAAACCTTGATCCTTATGTATTTTACATAGACTGACATTTGCTGGCTCTGAATTCAAGTTTAGTTGTGAAAAGGAATGCTCTCAGCACAGATTGCTGAAAAAGGAAAATAATACAAAGTGATCCTTAGTTTGGATAACTGAGGAAGTTGAGATTGGCAGGTGCATCTAGGGGTACAATTCTCTGCTTAGTTTAGAACAAGGGGATTTTGAGATGATAAGGTAATGTTCATGTGAAAGTGTTCTTTAGGCATTTAGGAAGATGCATATGGATGCCTATCCTCAGTCCAGCCCTATGTGTGATGGTTCAGAACTGGAGGTCTATTATATTCTGTCTAGAGAGAAGAAAGCCAAATATATTTTAACTACTCATTTGAAAGAAAATAATTAAATGAACTAACATTTTTTTCCTGGCACATAAATTTCTGATCAATCCCTGAATATCTTTTATGTACTTAATAGTTTATTCACAGCAGATTATTAATCCATGGCTAGTCCACCTTGCCTCACAGCAGAGTGCATAATTCATCTGTTCCTCTATCCAACTATCCACCAGCTGATGTTTTCCAGGTAATGCTAATTAACATTTATATTCTCCTAATTAAAATAAAGTAGTAAGTCTACTTTTAACAAAATAACATAGCATTCCAAAACTAAAAGCAAATGACCTTTGGGTTATTAGTACTTCTACTTTTCCCCCACTGGCGTGGAAACAAGAGAGTTGGCTTATAAAATGTGTACACAAGAGAGGGAAGATTACAGAAGATGGAATTAGTAATGAGAAAGACAGCAAGCACAAATGAGGAAGGATGCACAGAGAGAAATTAACTAGAAGACAGGACCGAGCAGGAGAAATTGAATTCTAAACTTGACTCCATCAAGTACTTTCCTTCAACCTCCTGGAGCAACAGCCCCCCACCCCACCCCCGCCCATATGGACACACTTTAAGCAAGGACAGCAATGAGGAGAAGTTAACTACAGATTTTTACTAAGTTAAGTGTTTCACTTCAGCTGCATCATTAAGAGTGACAGAGACATTGCCAGAATTTCAGATGGGTGTCAATTGTGGCTCATGAATAAAAATAAGGAAAGATCAATTCTGAATATTTCCTTGATATTAAAAAAACCCAGGAAGGGAGGAGACTGTCTCCATGTCCAGACAGTTCAGTGCTAACTCAGCACCCAATTTATATGTTGAATTCTAACCTGACTACACATTTAGTCAAGTGTTACATGTTTCAAAATAATTCTTGTGACCTGCAGAGTTGTGATTTATGGACTTCTAATTGAGTAGGGCCAGATGTACAGAACCCTGAGTTTGTGCAAGGGCATTCTGTATAAACAGGCCTTTGTCCATTTCACCATCACTTCTCTCAACTCCCTACAACTGAAGGCTCATACTCTCACCTCTGCTTTTTGGATAAAGCCTAATAGTTACCTAGCAGGCAAGGCTCTCTAGAATGTTGCCCTTATTCATTTCCTTTTTGCTTTTTTATCTTTCATTTACAACTTTTTAGGTCTGGCCAAACTCAATTACTCAAGACACTTTGCTCTTCAACTTCTTATTACTAGTGCAAGTAACTGCCCCATCTGAAATACCCCTTACTTTGGTCTTATCTTTGTTCTCCACTTCCTTCAGGAAGCCTTTCCTGATTCTCCAGCTCGATAGAACATTTTCCCCTTCTGAAAACGCTTATTGGTTACATGAGTTTTTGTTGTACATCTCCCACTTCTCTTCACACTAGTTAGTTTTATGTATGTTTATAAAGTGTCCTTCAAATTATGTCATTGTGTTTCCATGGTAACATATATTCAATATAGGGAACTTTATTTAGGTTCTCTGCTCTGAGAAAGGGTCTAACTTAGGCAGAAGTTAGTGATGCCTGCTATTCCCAGGTTTTTCTTTTCCAGTGTGCAATCTTAGGGACAGTATCTTCTTTATGCCAGGCAGTCTGTTTGGACCTCTGAGCCTATTATCTCTAATGTTTATACTCCTAAAGGGTGGGTTTCTCCCATGTTTATAAACCAGGAAACCGGGAAGTTAATAAATTGCTCAAGGTCATGCAGTTCATAAGTATATGAGCCTGGTCTCTATCCCAACCCCATCAGCCTCTATAACCCACTTGCTTTTTCCTGAGCCCCAATATTTTCTTTTCTTTTTTTTTTTAATGTTTTATTTATTTCTAGGAGAGAGAGAGAGACAGCGTGAGCAGGGGAGGGTCAGAGAGAGAGGGAGTCACAGACTCTGAAACAGGCTCCAGGCTCTGAGCTGGCAGTCAGCACAGAGCCCAACGCGGGGCTCGAGCCCAGGAACCGCGAGATCATGACCTAAGCGAAAGTCGGATGCTTAACCGACTAGGCCACCCAGGCGCCCGGAGCCCCAATATTTTCTGTTAATTGATTATTTATGTTTAAAAAACAACATAACTTCTTTATACAGAATGTGTCTATTTTTTCTTTTAAATATGGAAGGCCAACTTCTGTGTGCTTATCCCATGTCCCAACTCTTCTTTTTATTTTATATATTATATATTTTATATAACATACAAATTATATATACTCATATATTATTTACAATATTATTATATATTATATTTATATAATTATAATATGAAAATTATTATTTTAATATATATTATACATATTATATATAATTTTTGAAATTTAAATTCAAGTTAATTTACAAGCAGTGTAGTCTTGGCTTCAGGAGTAGCACCCAGTGATTTCATCTCTTACATATGTCACCCAGTGCTCATCCCAAAAGTGCCTTCCTTAATGACCATCACCCCTCAGTTTGTTCTCTGTATTTAGGAGTCTTATGGTTTGCCTCCCTCTGTTTTTATCTTATTTTTTGTTCCTTTTCCATATGCTCATCTCTTGTGTTTCTCAAATTTCACATGAGTGAAATCATAAAAATGAGTGATTTATGTTGCTTAGGATAATATACTCTAGTTCCATCCACATTGTTGCAACTGGCAACATTTCATTCTTGTTCATCACCGAGTAGGGATACATACACACCACATCTTCTTTATCCATTCATCAGCCCATGAACATTTAGGCTGTTTCCATAGTTTGACTATTATTGATGGCGAGGCTATTAACACACACATTCTCTACCTCTAATGTGTATGTCTGTTTTGCATGTGATGGAAGTTTTTGTATACTTAATACAAATTCTGGAATCCCTGCCTCGTGACTCCAGAAACTTCATAAATAAAGCAGTAAGAACTTTGACTGAAGATGGCTGCATTCTTTCTCATTAGACTAAGACCACAGAGATCCTAAAACTCGTGGTCAAAGGCCACCTACTCTGAGGATGTGTACCATGGGAAAAAAAACTTACCCTAAGAGGTGACAGACTGTTTGTACACAAACTTGCTTCAAAGCTGTTTTGGTGTCAAAAAGGAGCAATGACTTTTAGCGAATCTCTGCACCTGTATCTCAGATTATTATCTGACTGAAACTTGAAGAATTTGTACTGTGAAAAAAATATTAAAACCAACACATGTAATTTCACCATGATCCCTCTTGCCTAGGAAGACATTATAAAAAACTGTTCAGAATACAGGTTTTTCTTAGTTTGAATCCAAATGCTGCTGCTTACTTGTTAGACCTTGCCTCCCAAGGCAAGGGAAACAAAAGCAAAAATAAACAATTGGGAACACATCAAAATAAAAAGCTTTTGCACAGGGGCACCCAGGTGGCCAGTCAGTTAAGCATTCCACTTTTGATTTGGGTTCAGATTATCATCTCACAGTTTGTGAGTTCGAGCCCCATGTCAGCCTCTGCACCGACAGTGTAGAGTCTGCTTGGGATTCTCTGTCACACTCCCTCTTTCTCTGCCTCTCCCATGTGCTCTCTCTTAGTCTCAAAAATAATCTTTTTTACAAAAAGCTTTTTGCACAGTAAAGGAACAGTCAACAAAACAAAAATCAGCCTACTGAGTGGGAGAAGATAACTGTAAATGACATATTTGACAAAGGGATAATATCCAAAATATATAAAGACTTAATACAAGTCAACATCAAGTAAAACAAACCATCTAATTAAAAAATGGGCAGAGAGCATGAATATACTTTTTTCCAAAGAAGACATCCAGATGGCTAACAGACACCTGAAAAGATGTTCAACATCACTCATCATCAGGGAAATGCAAATCAAAACCATAATGAGGTATCACTTTACACTTCACATGAGTTAGAATGGCTACAATCAAAATGACAAGAAATAACAAATGTTAGCAAGGATGTGGAGAAAAAAAGAACCCTTATGTACTACCAATGAGACTACAAACTGGTATAGCCAGTGAGGAAAACAGTATGGAGGTTCCTCAAAATATAAAAGTAGAAATATGATATGATCCAGTAATTTTACTATTGTGTTTTTATCCAAATAAAATGAAAACACAAATTTGAAAAGATATATACACCCCTATGTTTATTCTGGCATTATCTACAATAGCCAAGACACAAATCTACTTAAGTGTTCATCAATAGAATAATGAACAAGAAAAGTGTGGTACATCCATACACCCCTCACACACACAAAAGAATACTATGTAGCCATGAAAAGGATGAGATTGTGCCATATGAGACAACTTGGATGGACCTAGAAGGTATTAAGTGAAATAAGTCATAGTGGGAAAGATAAGTACTGTATGATTACACTTAAAAGTGGAATCTAAAAAAAACAGAACAAACAAACAAACAGAACAAATAAAACAGAATCAGACCTACAGGGAATACAGAGAACCAACTGGTGGTTGTCAGAAGGGAGGGCATGGGGAAATGGGCATAAAGGGTAGAGCAGATAGGGAGATAGAGGTCTTCAGTTACCTAATAAATAAGTCACAGCATAAGGAATATAGTCAATAATATTGTAATAGTGATGTATGATGACAAATGGTAGCTACACATGTGGTGAACATAGCATAATGTATAAACTTGCCAAATCACTAAGCTGTATACATCCATAAAACTGATATAATATTGTATGTCAACTATACTCAAATAAAAAAATATATTATCTTTCCCCATTCAAAAATAATTAAAAACATAAAAGAATAAAATTTTTTAAAAATGTATGACTCAACAAATACTTAAAATGTTGGCTTTTATTATTGTCTTTACTATTATTATTACTTTCCAAAACTTTATGGTGATTATTGAATTATGAGTAGAGGAAGAGAAGAATTGAAAGAAGCTAAGAGAGGCTAAATTATATTATTTATACTGGGGTGAAATTCATACAACCTGAAGCCCAACATTTTAACCACATATAACTCAGTGGTTTTTATTATACCTACCATGTTGTAAAACCACATAATTATCTACTCCCAGAACTTCTCTTTACCCCATAATGAAACCTATACCCATAAAGTAGTCAGTCAATCCCCATTCTTCCCCCAATTCCCAACCCCTGGCTACCATTGGTCTTCTTTCTATTTCTACAGATACAACTATTTCTGTATATTTTATTAAAATGGAATTGCACAATATGTGACAAGCTCATTAGAGGTCAATGGCCTGGGTTTTTACTGGTGGCTAGTCACAGACATCCTCTGCCTGGCACAAATTTCAGACTTCCCAAAAGAAAGCACTTATTCAGTATAAACCTTAATATTTGTACAAACAGTTTAGGGACAGTGAGCCATTTTTATCAGGTAGGGTGGTGGGAACCTTCCTTAAATCCAAGGTAACAGATATCAGCCAATCTTGTGAGCAGGTCTTTCTAAGAATAGCAGTATAATTCCTACTATGATAACATTTTTTAAACAAGGCATTTACTATATGGTGTTGAAATCTGGGGCAAAAATGAATTAAAAAAAAAGATTCTTAGGAAGTTTTGTAGTATATTTTGTGATGAAATTCCCTCTCTACACATTCTCTTCTTGATCAGGAGATTCAGATAAAGACTTACAACCTCATGATAACCACATACAAAAAAAATCTACTGTTGATACACAAAAGATAAAGGAATCTAAGCATAATTGTATAGAAAATCAAGTCACAAAGAAAGAGCAAAAAATAAACAGAGAAACTACAAAACAGTCACAAACAACTAACAATGTAACAATAAGTAATACTTATCAATAATTACTTTATTTTTTTATCAATAATTACTTTAAATGTAAATGCACTAATTTTTCCAATCAAATAACAGTTACTGACTAGTTAAAAAACAACAAGAGCAACAACAGTAAAAACAAGACTCATCTATATTCTGTCTACAAGAGACTCACTTTGGATGTAAGAACACACATGAACTGAAAGTGAAGGGATGGAAGAAGGTATTCCGTGCAAACAGAAACCAAAGAAAACTGAGATAGCTATACTTGTATCAGGCAAAATAGATTTTAATATTTTTGAGAGAGAGAGCAAGCGAGTGAACGAGCAGGGAGGGGCAGAGGGGGGGGAGACACAGAATCTGAAGCAGGCTCCAGACTTTGAGCTGTCAGCACAGGGCCTGACGCAGGGCTCGAACTCACAGACTGAAAGACCATGACCTGAGCCAAAGTCAGACACTTAAGTGACTGAGCCACCCAGGTGCCCCTAGGCAATATAGATTTTAAAATAACAACACTAATAAGAGACAAAGAAGGTAATTACATAATGATTAAGATATCAATGCCACAAGAGGATACAACATTTGTAAATGTTTATGCATCCAGCATAGAAGAACCCAAGGATACAACATTTGTAAATATTTATGAATCCAGCATAGAAGCACTTAATATATAAAGCAAATATTAACAGGCCTAGTGGGAGAAATAAACATCAGTATGATAACAGTGGGGGGATTTAATACTCTACTTTCATCAGTGGATAAATAATATGGACAGAAAATCAACCAAGAAACATTGGCCTTAAACAACACAACTGATCTAGATGGATATAACAGATATATACAGAACATTCCATGAAAAAACAACAGACTACACATTCTTCTCGAACACACATTGAATATTTTCCATGATACATCATATGTTAGGCCACAAAACAAGTATTAATACATTTAAGGATATTAAAATAATATCAAATATCTTTTGTGACCATAGTGGTATAAAACTAGATATAAATTATAAGGGAAAAACCCAGAAAATTCAAATATGTGGAGATTAAACAACGTGTTACTCAACAGCCAATGGATCAAAGAATAACAGAAAAAAGATAAATCAAATAATACCTTGAAACAAATGAAAATGAAAATACAAAATACCAATGTTTATGGGATGCAACAAAAGCAGTTCTAAGGAAGAAGCTCTTAGAGGCAAGTGCTTACATCAAGAAACAAGAAAAAAATCACAAATAAACAACCTAAGTTAAAACTTCAAGGAACTAGAAAAAGAAAAATTTAGGTCTAAATTTAATTAATAATATAAGAAGGAAATAATAAAAATGAGCAGAAATAAATGAGAGGCTAAGACAAAAGAAAATATCAATGAAACTAAAAGCTTATCTTTTTGAAAAGATAAACAAGATTAACAAACCTTTAGCTGCAGATGAAATAATTTATAGAAAGCCCTTAAGAATCAACCCCAAAACTTTTAGAATAAAAAAATTCAGTAAAATTGTAGGATACAAAATGAATACACAAAAATCTGGTACATTTCTATATAGTAATAATGAATCATCAGAAAGAGGAATTAAGAAAACTAGCTCATTTACAATTGCATCAAAAAGAACAAAATACTTAGGAATAAATATAACAAAGGAGATGAAAGACGTGTACACTGAAAACTATAAGACATTAATGACATACTTTGAAGAAGACATAAATAAATGGAAATATGTTCCATGCTCATGGACTGGAAAAATATTGTTAAAATGTTCACTCTACAGATGCAATCAACAGATCCAATGCAATCCGTATCAAAATCACAATGCAGCTTTCCACAGAAATAAAAGAAACAACCCTAAAATTTCTATGAATCCACACAAGATTCAAAGCAATCTTGAGAAAGAACAAAGCAGGAGGCATCGCAGTCTCTAATTTCACACTATATTGCAAAACTGTAGTAATCAAAAGAGAATGGTATTAGCATAAAAACAGACATATTGATCAATGGAATAGAATAGAAATCTCAGAAATAAATCCATATATATATGGTCAATTAACTTATGACAAAAGTGGCAAAAAACACACAATGGGAAAATACACAATACACAGTAAGTGGTGTATGGAAAACTGGACAGCCACATGCAAAAGAATGAAACTTAACCACTATCTTATGTCATACACAAAAACTAATTCAAAATGGATGAAAGACTTGAACCTAAGACCTGAAACCATAAATTTCCAAAAAGACACATTGGTGATAAGCTTCTTAACATTATTCTTAATAATAATTCTTTGGACTTGATGCCAAAAGCGAAGACAACAAAAGCAAAGATAAATAAGTAAGACTATATCAAACTAGACAGTCTCTGTATAGCAAAGGAAACCAACAACATGAAAAAGCATCCTAATGAATGGGAGAAAATATTTGTGAACCATAGCTGATAGGATGCTAATATCCATGACGTATAAAGAATTCATACAAATTAATAGCAAAAAAAAAAAAACCACAATTACCAAATGAGTAGAGAATCTGAATAGACATTTTCCAAAGAAAACACAAAGATGGACAACAGGTACATTAAAAGATGGTGATCATTACTCATCATGGAAATGCAACTTGAAAGCCAATGAGATATTAACTCACACATCTTAGAATGGCTATTATTAAAAAGAAAATAGGGGCGCCTGGGTGGCTTAGTCGGTTAAGCATCCGACTTTCGCTTAGGTCATGATCTCGCGGTTCGTGGGTTTGAGCCCCGTTTTGGGCTTTGTGCTGACTGCCAGCTCAGAGCCTGGAGCCTATTTCAGAGTCTGTGTCTCCCTCTCTCTCTGATCCTCCCCTGCTCATGCTGTCTCTCTCTCTCTCTCCTAGAAATAAAAAAAAAAAAAAAAAAACAATTAAAAAGAAAATAAATTACAAGTGTTGGAGGATGTGGCTAAAGAGCACTATGGAAAACAGTATGGAAGTTTCTCAAAACAATAAAAATAGAACTACCATATGATCCAGCAAATCCACTTCTGTGCATTTATCTGAAGGAAACAAAAGCACTACCTCAAAAAGATATGTGTACCCCCATGTTCATTGCAACATTTACCGTAGCCAAAATATGGAAATAAACTCAGGGTCTATGAATGGATAAACAAGATTTATACATACATACATATATATATGTATATACGTAAGTATACCTACACACACACATATATACATATATGTGTACACTACACACACACACACGCAGACCCACACACAATGGAATACTACTCAGCCATAAAAGAGTATGAAACCTTGTCATCTGTTACATGAATGGACCTTTGCACATTATGCTAAATGAAGTCAGAAAAAAAACAAATATTGTGTCATCTTACTTACACGTTGAATTTAAAGAGAAAACCGGGGGTGGTAAAATGGGTGAAGGTGATCAAAAGGTATAAACTTCCAGTTGTAAAATAATTTATGGGGATTTCATTGGTACCACAGTTAAGAATACTGTATTGCATATTTGAAAGTTGCTATGAGAGTAGATTTTTAAAATTCTCATTACAAGGGGAAAAATTGTAAATATGTGTGATGATGGATGTTAACTGGTGGGGATCACAAATATTGCACCATTTTGTTGTATACCTGAAATATGTTATATGTCAAGTATATCTCAAAAAGACTTGCAGTATTTTTAAGACTTTGGAGTGGTATTTTGTTTGGTTGTAACATTATTCTGAGACGGATTTTAAGTCGGAAGAATAAAATTCTAGTTTTATTTGGGTTTTGGCAGCAGAGTTCTGGGGAGAGGTGGACTATGATAAACATAAGGCAAATAAAAAGTGTGTCTCTTCAGAGTGTCTCAAAGAACACAGTGAGAGTACCAGTAAGCCCCATTGTGGCTCTGGTGTCAAAATATATCCCAAAAGTTAGAAGGATTTTCATCCCCCGCTAACTGCTGTAGAAGTAGCCGAAGCCCGCCTAGCTACACAGGAGTTCGGGGTGCAGTCAGTATGGACATCAGGAGACAAGACAGGAATATCAGCTGTTGTCAAATGTCCACAAAAATGAATACCAAATGTACCTTGGGAACAATGGAAGGTGCGCTAGTAAGGCAACAGGTGCAGGATAAAGGGGGAATACATGGGGTCATTCAAGGACTTCACCTTAGTAAGCTTGGGCTGTCATTACAAAATGCCACAGGTGGGGGAAGGGGGAGGTTACTCTACAGACACTTGTTTTTCCATGACTCTAGAGGCTAGACGTCCAAGACCAAGATGTAGTGAGTTTTGCTTTCTCTTGATGCCTGTCTCCTTGGCTTAGAAGTGGTCTCCTCTGTGTCCTCACTTGGTCTGGTCTTTTTTTCTGTGTATGTGCATCTTATAAGGACAGTGGTCCTATAGGATTAGGATCCCACCCTTATAACATCATTTGACCTTAATTACTTCCATAAAAATCTTATCTCCAAATCCAGTCACTTGAGGGTTAGGATATCAACAAAGGAACTTTTTGGGGATGCAATTCAGTCCTTAACACCATTTCACACCTATCCTATAGAATCTATATCATTCACACCCTCCAGGTCTGCAGAGGGTTGGAATTCTAATGGGTAAGCCAAGTTAACTGCATTGTTATTCTTCATCTTATATTTTCCTGTGTTCCCATCATATTTTCTAATATCTGATCCTGCATATTTGAAAACGATTAAGTGAGCCACCACCTCTTCTCAACATTCTCAGGAAAGAGGCAACACTATACAGAATCCTGCTACGTATTTTTTTTTTAGATAGAATTGCCATTTTACACGTAGACCATGTTCAAAGAACTAGGTTGAATAAATTCACCATTTTTAGCATCAAAATTATGCTAAATGATCATCTCATTTTAATAGTATTTATAACATTCTCCACGTTTTATAAATTGTTTCATATATGAATGAGTGAATAAATAGTATTTCCCTTTCTTACTGCAACCTAAATGCAATTATGCTCATGGAGGGAAACAGAAAGAAAAGAATTGTAGGCTCAATAAAATGCTGATGTCCAAGGTAGCAGTTGACATTTTCAGGTAGTTTTTGACAAAAAGCACATCGTGAGGTCTTAGAGTCTGTCATACCTTCCAGATAAGGGAAGATGTGATTGGCTGTATGGCAGTCTCAGGCCCAAGCTGCCTCCTTCCACCCTCTCTCAAAAATGTGCCCCGGTGGTCACTGATTTTATTACAACATAGTTAATTTAGCACCTGAAACAATTTTCACTGGTTCTATTTACCTCATTCAATTTTCTTTTGAGATTCAGCACTATAAATGTTTCAGACGTGAAGCAAACTGTATGATTGCTCAGCTCGATAGGACATACAGATCTTAGCTCTTGCAGCTGAGCCATACCCAAGGTTTGGGGCTTTTTAATTATTATTTTAAAGGGTTTTATTACAAAATATTGATATTAAGGCCACTTGAGAGTACCCTTATACTTCTACTATACCAAATCTGATTTTTGGTAACTGGTTTAAAGTGTTCCTTAAATATTTCCTCTCATGGGGACTTTAGGGTAAAAGTACTACTGAGTGATTAAGAGATGTTAATTTGATTAAAGAGTTTATTCTTAACAACCTGAGACACCAAATCCACAGATAGCTTTCATGGCAGAATTACAGCAGTGTCAAGTAACCTTGGCAACTTTGTCTTCTGGGTTTTGGTCGTGTGTTTCTAAACCCAACATAAAACTTCCTTGTCCCAGCAGGGCTTCAGACTGCTCTCTCTTTTCAGGCAAAGTCTAGCTCAAGGAATTCAACGTATTCACCCAGTATTTATTCCATGAAAGTTCAACCAATTTATGATCCAAAGAGGATTTGAAATATAAGACTTCTAAGGCATAATATTGTTTGCAGTATACATCAAAATCTTCTATTTTATTAAGCGGAATAGTCTGATACTCAGGAGAGTCCTTCACCAAGAGGTTTGTAGCCTTTGGGTAGGTGTGTCCTAAAGCCTTCAAGATTCAAATTCCCTGCAGATACTGTGCTTCTTAGGTATTTAAAAAAAAAAAAAAAAAAAAAAAAAAAAGCCCTCGATATAAACCTTCTGAGAATCTCTGGGACTATGTAAACCAGACATGCCCAGACTTCCTCCCCAGGAAGTTCTTCAAACCTAGTGAACACTGTAGACACAACCTAAGATCATTTTCTAAATCTCCTATTTTTTGTATCTCCTAAAGCTGAATACACTTTGGTAATAATATCTGGAACAGTGAATTTTGGTATCATTCTGTTTAATTCACTGTGATTTGGAAATTTTTATTAGCATTCTTACAGAGAATGGACTAACCTATCCCCGCTTAATTATCTAAAGCCTCAGCCAAGGGGTAATAAATAAGATTAATATGATATTTAATATAAGTGGTACTGGGCAGCCTCTCCATTGACTGTGGAATGTGTTAAGGTTTTGTCTTTCATGTCTACATAAGAGAAGAAAAAAGAAATCTTAAGGGAAAGGACTCATTAAGAGTCCTTTGTCTAAAAACCTCGGGAAGCTTGACATCCTATCCTTTCTGACCTCCGAGTGATCATGACTACAGCCAGAGATAATGTTTTTAATGTCACAGTTTGAACATGGCCCAATATTTTAAATTAAATCCACAGATTAAGCCTTCTTATAAATTTCCTGGTTCCGTTGCCTTACATTATTAGATATATTTCTGTTTCCTCTGCTTTCATAGACCTAAATAATGAAAACTCTTTATAGTTCTTCCAAAGCTCACCAATTCTGACATGTGGTATTCACATTTTGTGAGTAATTTCCAAGGCACTTCCTATTTTTCTGTTGAGCTGTATGCCAAGATAACTTTTGGAAGGTACAGCAGCATAGGTAATTGGCAATCATCCAGGTTTGTGTTGGCTATGTTATGGAGGTGTTTCTATAAATTAGGGATCTGTCCAAACAGGTAAATTTTGTTGCCTAATCATATTTCTCACTGGGGGTGCTCCCTTACTTTATATACTCTTTTCATATATTTATATGAAATTGCCTCAGATGATGCTTTTTCTTCGGAAAGAGCCCATCAATAGAGACCCCAAAACAGCCATAATTAGGTAAGCTGGCCAATTAAATAAGGAAACACAATATCTTGTTAGCAATTGGCATCAACTGTGGGGTGACATTTTGATAAACTGCTTCAATATAGCGTATAGCATTTTGGTGCTTTTTCACTTCTTAAAAGGTCACAGTCTCTGAAAAGTAACATCGAAAAAGCTGATATTTAAAGGGTATAGAAAAATTCAAATAAATAGTCTGTTCCACTTCTAAATAGCTCTTCTTTTCTCACAATAAAATCCCTGATAGTCTACTTGGGTGTCTGTTTTCCTACTTGTTGAGGTTTCCATTGTTCTGAGGGGAAGAGGCCACATCTTTTTCTCTAGTCCAGATTTGAGGCCTTACTCTGTATTCTCAATAGGAAATTTAACAGGTGACAGGGCGCCTGGGTGGCTCAGTCAGTTAAGCAACCGACTTCGGCTTAGGTCCTGATCTCACTGTTCATGGGTTCAAACCCGGCTTCGGGCTCTCTGCTGAGAGCTTAGAGTCTGGAACTTCCTTCAGATTTTGTATCTCTCTCTGCCCCTCCCAAATTCATTCTCTCTCTCTCTCTCTCTCTCTCTCTCAAAAATAAATAAAACATTTAAAAAATTTTTAAGAAATTTAACAGATGACTTGGGAAGATTTGTGTGGTTACAAGTGGCTGCTTTCCTTAAAAAACAAAACAAACAACAACAACAAAAACCTAGTGATATATCTATACCAATCCCCTAGTGAGACTTCTAGGAAAATTCCTCAAACCACTGTGAGGAGTGTGCATCACATTGCTCATGGGTGGAAATCAGGGTCAAATCCACCAAGACTCTAGAATAGTGTTTCTTACAATATGATCCACAAATAGTCTACCTTAAAATGCAGATGCTTGCATCAAAATCCAGATCGACTTAGGATCACTGAAGACAGAGTTTAGGATGCCTCAGTTTTAGAAAATCTCCAGGTAATTCTTATGCACTTCTTTGAAAACCACAGCTTTCATCATGCCATTGATGGGTAATCTGACTCCTAGAGACCTTAGCTCTAGATCCTGCCTTTTTCTCTATACCCCGTAACCTTTCTACATACTCTTCCAGCAGGAAAATCCCTTCTCTTCCTAACATGACTTTAAGACAACAAAAACAAAAGCAATTTGCCTTCTTCCAAAATGACCCATCCCTGACTTTTTGTTCAGCATGATGCAAAGGATGTGTCCTTGCACACTGTGTTCTGCTCAGGAACAGTTGGAGGATGGGTGTAACATCATCATTTTATTATGAGTGGATAATTCTTCTTTTCAATTGTCCTGTGGAGTGTATGAAGTGCCACATAAACTTCTTTTACAGCCTTGTTAGAAAGGTGTGAGAGCTGAAGCAAATACATGGCCCTGTGGGAGCATGAACTGGTTGAACCAGCCAGTGGTCCCATTGTTTAGTCAGTGGGTCATAATCACCAAAGTGCAGGTGGCATAAATGCTTTTTTCAAAGAAGTAAGGTTGTACCTATTTTATCCCTTACCCAGTACATAATCAGTTTCATTGATTCTAAATAAATATCTGACATTTGGTTCAACAATTTTTGTAGCTTACAGGTTCCCCAAAGCAATTTCCCCACAACAAAATAGCTGGAAACACACTGTAGATTGGGCAAACTGCAGGACATTAACAAGGCAGGGACATGTTTATATCAGGTCTCCTCGTTCCTGGTTCCTGTGTGCCTACCCTGGAGGTCAATGAAGAGGTCAAGGCTCAAATAGCCAGTAAGGCCCAGGTGGTGGTCACCTCACACACCTGAAGGAAGAGCCCTCATTCAGGTTTGAGACAGGCAATGAGGTGTATCCTTTTATCTTCAGCTCACACGTATCAGTCTGTATAATTTGTTTAAAAAGAAGACTGCTCAGTGAACTTCAGCTATAATCTATTGTCCTGCTGCTTCCAATCTGTCTGCTCTGGTCCTCCTTCCTACTGTCTCTCCTTCTCCATGCTCCACCAACTCTGAGACTTTGGGGGTCTTATCAACCTACGTTGAGGGAGTTTATCTTTAATTCAAATCTTTAGGTTCAGGGTCTTATGCTAACTGGGTCTTGTGCCACTTCATATTTTGTGCCGTCCTTCATTTGCTTTGGATCTCCTGATGAGGACTGTATTCCTGTGTGCCCCTCTCTGATGCCAGAGACAGCTAGACTCCGTACTTAGCCGCGGCCACTGGCCTTTCCCATTCTCAAGTATATGTAGCCCTCCTTTTCTTGAGCACCAGACCACTCAAAAGATACCATTCACCAAGCTCTCCCAATCAAGTGATCCCTGAATCTGCTCATTCCAGATCTGGCCAGTGGCTATCACTGACTTAGTACTGACAGCAAAAGTAAAAACCATTGATTGTATGTGAATGTAACTCCAGTATCTAAGTTCCCTTAATGGTTCTTCATTAAATTCTGTAAAGTCCAAGAGTAATTAAGAAAGTAGTAGTTTGGGGGCACCTGAGTGGCTCAGTCGGTTAAGCATACAACTTCAGCTCAGGTCATGACCTTACAGTTCGTGGGTTCGAGCCCCATGTCGGGCTCCGTGCTGACAGCTAGCTCAGAGTCTGGAGCCTGCTTCAGATTCTGTATCTCCCTCTCTCTCTGACTCTCCCCTGCTCATGCTGTCTCTCTCTCAGAAATAAATAAAACATTAAAAAAAAAAAAAAAAGAAACCAGTAGTGTATATTGGGGGTGGGATGGAAAAATTAACATGTATAAAGTACCAGCTGAGGGCTGGATGTGGTATCTTCCTCATGGCCAAAAAATACTTCTTGGGGATGGGGAAAAATTAAGCATAAGAAGGTGAAATATAAACAAAGTCAAGGGACTCAAATAATAACTCAGTATTGAAAATTACTTCGGAGGAAAGTTTAGAAATCAGGTTCAGTAAATAACAAGATCACCCTTTAACACAATGAACATAATGACCATATCTGCTATGTTTACTACTCTATTCCCTGTGGAACTTACTTTTTGGCACATGAGAGGAATGTCAAAAAAGTTTCTTCTATTAATGCCTGTATAAGTGAATAAAATAATTGCTTGATCAGCAAAGCAAACTGCACTATATAGTCAAAATATGTTCAGCGACATTGGTGCACTTACTAATAGTTTTAAGCCTGTGTGCCTATGTCCAAAATAAACAAAGGTTTAGAAAATAATACATTTGATTTTGCTTACAGATATTATTCCAATAAAGGTTAAAGATCTTTGTCATCTAACCACCTATTTTCTTTTAAAAAACATTAAAAGCTTCACCATTTCTTAATGCACTAATTTACTATTTCTTAGCATGGTTCTTTTTCACATTATTTAGAGAAAATTTGTCTTCCTGCTAGAAATTTTTGCATTGTATATACAATGTTACTTATTGCTTGGATAATGCCCTATTAATTTCAATGGATTCCTTTTGACATAAAAATGGATTTGCACTGAAGGGCAAACACTACCTCCATATGTATCCAGGCTGCATTACAATTGAATCCATCACATTATACATTTATAGGTGTCTACCCCTGTTACACTGCTGAAATGGTCTGCCATAAAAAATGGCCATGTGAAAAGCTGGTTTAAATTTCATGCATTTTTACTTGCAAAGTATCTGGTTAGATGAACAGAAGCCTCCAAGATGAAATCCTTTCCAACATGAATATGCTAACATGACTCCGTGGAAGCAACACCTCAGCACGTCGTCCAGTGCCTTTTCTTTAGATTCCAATGACAGATTTGTTTTAGGGTCAGCATGTTGGAAGGCACTAAGACTTTATTTTCTGAAGCTCACAGTGGTAAGTGGCATATTGAAAGAGAAAAATGTAATCTCTTATGTATTCTTTGGCACTATGGACGCTAGTAAATGAGAGCCCTTGCGTGGCCTTCAAAAGCCTGATTGGGCACTCAGGACTTTTCGGTTTTATCTGTAGACATAATTGTTTAGCATATTATTAGCTTAAGTATTCTGGACAACGGAAATGTCTTCCTGTTTCTTATTAAGCAGGGAGACTCATGCCTCTGAAGGTGACTTCCAGTTTAGAGGCAAAATATGTTCCTCAGGGACAAGCATGGAAATGAGACTTAATAGGGCTTTCTGTTCAGAGTGCTTCTAAAAAGTGAGGGTCAAGAGTTTAGGAGAACACCAATTCTGGGGAATTTCATCACATTCCCTATTTTTTCATAAGTTAGAAATCTCAAATGGAGGTAAATGTATCATCGTAAATAGCACACTAGTAGGAGTAAAAAAAAAATCACTAGGTTTCTGTCTATGAATTAAATAAGAAAAAGCATTGGCTCATTGTGTGGGATTTTACTTCTATTCATAATCTAAACAAAATAGAACTGGAACTGACAATAACATCACCGGATTTGAATCAGAACTTTTGGGTTAGGTGTCTGTCCTTTCTAGATGTGATACTTCAAGAAGTCACTGGGCTTCTATTACATGCTTTATATGTAAAATGGGGACTTTTCATAAGGGAAGTTGCCCCATATGCTTAAAAAAAATTAAAGCCAGTACTTAAAAATCACAGATTTTTCATAAAAATATAGGCTTCTGGTCTCAGTTGCTTCATATATAAAATGGGGATAGAAAACCATTTATCAGATTATGCAGATGAAAATAAGATAGTATGTTATATACCTTGAAAACCTGAATATTATTTACCATCCATTAAACTCCTATTATTTTGCCTTTAATGGCTTCTTTTGTCTCTCTTGATTTTCTTAGTTTTTATTTTTAAATACTGGGTATTAACCACAATATTTCATTCTTGATGGTTTGAAGACTATGGGTTCTTTAGCTAGGCTTGGCCCGAGATTCCTGACTCATAATTTTCCATTCAAATTGTTACAAGATGGCTTTATTTATCACAATGTATGAGTGGAATATAAATGAAGTACAGTGTACATCAACTTCCTAATGTGAATGCATGGGGGTCCCGTACATGCAGAAAGGGGCAGAGTGAATTCCGAGATGGTGAAGATGTGGGTGGAGTTAAGTTTCTTCTCTCATTTCTTCCCTTCTATCAATAAAATCTATGCAATATATAAAATATAGAATACATAGAGAGGCAGCTTGAACTGGCTTACTGTGAATTTTTAAATAGAGGGCCCACCCTGCTCCTGTCTTACAGTATGTTAAAATATGTCTTCTAAAATTGTATTATAACCCCCAAATTAGTCGGATTTTGTTTTTAAAGCCTTTTCTCAGAATTTAGTGGGTCAAAGTTAAGGTTGAAAATTAGCAGTAGCTTGCATCACAAAGAATTCATAGGATTCTTTCTGTAGCTGAGAGTTTGAGAACCACCTATTAATCATGTTATAAGTTAAAAAGAGATAAATGTGTACCAAGCAGAAAGAATTCAGTTCAGGTCTGCTGGCCCACATACAATGGTCTGAATAGCAAAGTCCTGAGATCTCTTAGCTGCATAATGTTCTCACAAATGGTCCATGCTGTGCTAATAAAACTATTGTGACGAGGAGCTTTTGCAGCGAAAACTGACAGATGAGGCAGAGTTAAGTACTTTTTCAGACAAGCGACTACAGTAGATCATTAAGGCACACAAACAATCATCCTTCATCAATGTGCAATTTGTTTCATAGCAATTGCAAATCGAAAACAATGTAAACAAACAAATCGACAACTAATGAACATCCCCCACCGCTCACTGTAAATAGATCTCCAACTTTAGAAGAACACTTTATCCAACACATTGTCAACTCATTGTAAACACATCTACAACTCATAAACAACTCATTACCCAGTATGTTGTCACCTCGTTGCAATTAAAGCTGAATGTTAACTGTACTGTATGCTCCTGCTCTGAATCAGATTATAGCCTAGGAAGAAAACGCAAAGGAAGGAGAGCCAGCTCAGAAACAAGAAGGCTTTTACTTTACTTTTCGCCCCACATGTTTGATGTTTAAAATCATTTGACCAGGCTCCTGTAGAAATTAAATGACATTTTTACCCTTTCTTCAGGTATTCCATATTTTCCATTTGCATAGACAAGGCAGCGGTTTCTTAGCACAACTTTCTTTCATAGAGGAAAAGTAAATGTGTAAAGTAGTCCCCGAGCAGCAGTAAAACTCACAGCTTTTACTGTAATGGCTTTGTGTGAACTGCATTTGGCATCCCTACCTGGTATACGGTCTTTTGGTTGGGGCCAGTGTTTTTTTTACAGTCTACAGGATGATTGTTTTTGGAAAGCAAATATGAATTTGGGAACGTCACTACAATTCTCCGGTAATGTTAACTTTGCCTGAAGGATTTAAGTGGGTTTATTCACCAGTTTGGTGGACAAAATCCTTATATCATATAGGAAGTATTACCAGGTTATGTGTGTGCTTATGTATAACATACATACAAATAGGCATGCAACACATAAGCAGACATGTGGGCAGCATTTAATGTTTTATACAAAGAGTCAATTGTGAGGTGTACATTAAAAAAATTTTTTTTTAGGGGCGTCTGGGTGGCTTAGTCGGTTAAGCGTCGGACTTTCGCTTAGGTCATGATCTCGCGTTCGTGGGTTCGAGACCCGCGTCGGGCTCTGTGCTGACTGCCCGCTCAGAGCCTGGAGCCTGTTTCAGTCTGTGACTCCCTCTCTCTCTGACCCTCCCCTGCTCACGCTGTCTCTCTCTCTCTCCTAGAAATAAATAAAACATTTAAAAAAATTTTTTTAATGTTCATTTTATTCTTGGGAGAGAGCATGGGCGAGGAAGGGGCAGAAAGGGAGGGAGACACAGAATTCGAAGCAGGCTCCAGACTCTGAGCTGTCAGCACAGAACCCATCGCGAGGCTGGAACTCCCAAACTGTGAGATCATGACTTGAGCCGAAGTTGGACGCTCAACCGACCGAGGCCCCCAGGTTCCCCAGATGTACATTTTTTAATGTTTTTTTTTATTTTTTTGGGCAGGGGGTCTGAGGGAGCGGAGGACAGAGAATCCAAAGCGGGCTCTGCACTGCCAGCACAGAACCTGACATAAGGCTCGAACTCACAAACTGTGAGATCATTACCTGAGCTGAAATCAAGAGTTGGATGCTTAACCGACTGGGCCACTCAGTAATTTTATTTTTTCCTTTTGTCTGATTCAGACCAAGCTTTAACTTTCTTGGTTTACCTGTGTGGAAGGCAGAAGTATTGGAAATTGGACTACTACTAAATAAAGATAATTGGCACAGTCAAGATATAAACCTATGTGCATAATTATATATATTTTAACAGATTTATAATCATCATACTCTTACTAATCAACACAAAAGGGCTGTGGTGTTGTGAAAGAACCACCTGCAATGTAGGGGCCTTGGTTCTCTGTCCAATGTTGCTTCTACAGAAATACATTATTTCTTAAAGTTGTATTCCAAAGGATTAGTCATAGATTCCTTCATGGGAAAGTTGATCGTGGAAGTTCTTTTCTACTCTACATTTTATTCTGAATGTTTTGAGAATCTATAGTATAGCTAGCATTGAGGTACTTTGGAGAACATATAAGAAATTATTTTTAGATCTCCTATATCTTTGGTTAGGTTTATTCCTAGGTATTTTATGTTGTTTTTGTGTGTGTGTGTGTGTGTGTGTGTGTGTGTGCAACTGTGAATGGGATCAGTTTCTTGATTTCTCCTTCTGTTGCTTCATTATTGTTGTATAAAAATGCAACCGATTTCTGTGTATTGATTTTGTACCCCGCAACATTGCTGAATTCATGGATCAGTTCTAGGAGGCTTCTCGTGGAGTCTGTCAGGTTTTCTATGTAGAGTATCATGTCATCTGCGAAAAGTGAGAATTTGACTTCTTTTTTTGCCAATTCTGATGCCTTATATGTCCTCTCTTGTCTGATTGCTGATGCTAGGGCTTCCAGCACTATGTTAAACAACAGTGGTGACAGTGGACATCCCTGTTGTGTTCCTGATCTCAGGGGGAAAGCTCTCAGTTTTTCCCCATTGAGGATGTTAGCTGAGGGCTTCTCATAGATGGCTTTTATGATGTTTAGGTAAGTTCCTTCTATCCCGATTTTCTTGAAGGTCTTTATTAAGAAGGGATGCTAAAGCTTGTTCAATGCTTTTTCTGCATCTATCGACAGAATCATATGGTTTTTATCTTTTCTTTTGTTAATGTGATGTAGCACATTGACTGATTTGCAAATATTGAACCAGCCCTGTATGATGAAAACTGTAGAAAACTTATGAATGAAATTGAAGACGACACAAAGAAATGGAAAAATATTCCATGCTCATGGGTTGGAAAAATAAATATTGTTAAAATGTCATTACTACCCAAAGCAATCTACACATTCAATGCCATCCCAATCAAACTGCACCAGGATTCTTCTCAAAACTAGAACTATCCTAAAATTTGTATGGAACCACAAAAGACCCCGAATAGCCAAAGTCATATTGAAGAAGAAAACCAAAACGGGAAGCATCACCATCCCAGACTTTAGCCTCTACTACAAAGCTGTCATCATCAAGACAGTATGGTATTGGCACAAAAACAGACACATAGACCAATGGAATAGAATAGAGAACTCAGAACTAGACCCACAAATGTATGGCCAACTAATCTTTGACAAAGCGGGAAAGAGTATCCAGTGGAAACAAGACAGCCTCTTTAACAGATGGTGCTGGGAGAATTGGACAGCAATATGCAGAAGAATGAAACTCGATCATTTTCTCACACCATACACAAAAATAAACTCAAAATGGAAAAAGGACCTGAATGTGAGACCGGGAACCATCAAAACCCTAGAGAAAAAAGCAGGAACCTCCTTGACCTCAGTTGCAGCAATTTCTTACTTGACACATCGCCAAAGGCAAGGGAATTAAGAACAAAAATGAACTATTGGGATCTCATCAAGATAAAATGCTTCTGCATGGCAAAGGAATCAATAAAACTAATAGGCAACCGATGGAATGGGAAAAGACCTATCAGATAAAGGGCCAGTATCCGAAATACATGAGGAACTCATCAAACTCCACACCGAAAAAACAAAATAATCCAGTGAAGAAATGGGCAGAAGACATGAACAGACACACTTCTCCAAAGAGGACATCCAGATGGCCAACAGACACACGAAACGATGCTCAGCATCCCTCCTCATCAGGGAAATACAAATCAAAACCACACTGAGATACCACCTCATTCCAGTCAGAGTGGCTAAAATGATCAAATCAGTTTACTTTAGATGCTGGCGAGGATGTGGAGAAACGGGCACCTTCCTACACTGTTGGTGGGAATGTAAACTGGTACAGCCCCTCTGGAAAACAGTATGGAGGTTTCTCAAAAAAATTAGCAATGGAAATCCCCTATGACCCAGCAGTAGCACTGCTAGGAATTCACCCAAGGGATATAGGAGTGCTGATGCATAGGGGCCACATGTCCCCCAATGTTCATAGCAGCACTCTCAACAGTAGCCAAAAGATGGAAAGAGCCTAAGGGTCCATCAACAGATGAATGGATCAAGAAGATGTGGTTTATCTATACCATGGAATACTACATGGCAATGAGAAAGAATGAAATCTGGCCATGTGTAGCAATGTAGACGGAACTAGAGGGTGTTACGCTGAGCGAAATAAGTCAGGCAGAGAAGGACAAATACCATATGTTTGCACATATAGGTGGATTAGGAGGAAGTTAATGGAGAACGAAGTGGGAGATGAAGGGGAAAAATAGTTGGGGAGAGGCAGGGAGGTAAACCATGAGAGACTCTTGAATGCTGAGAACTGAGGGTTGAGGGGGGGTTGGGAGAGAGGGGAAGGGAGGTGATGCGCATGGAGTATGGCACTTGTTGGGATGAGCACTGGGTGTTATATGTAAACCGACTTGACAATAAACTATTTTAAAAAAGAAGAAAAAAATTATTTTTAGGGGCGCCTGGGTGACTCAGTCAGTTGAACATCTGATTCTTGATTTCAGCTTAGGTCATGATTTCATAATTTGTGTAATTGAGCCCTGCTGTCACCGCAGAACCTGCTTGGGATTCTCTCTCTCTCCCTCTTTATGCCCCCTCCCTTGTTCATGCTCATGTGTGCTCTGTCTCTCTCTCAAAATAAACATTTTTTTAAAAAGATGATTTTTCTTATGAAATAGTGAGATGCATCAAAGCTTTGCAGTTAGGTAACTGAAAGTGAATATAGTTATGTCACCTTCTAGCCATGTAACATGTCCTCTTGGAGCCTTAGTTTCTGTACCTACAAAATGAGACTATAGAATTGTGAGGATTAAAGATTAAAATATTGTTAAATATCTAGTGCAATGCTTAGTGCCGAACAAGTGTTCAAAAAATACAATGATGATGATGATGATGATGGCAACCAAACTAGTTTACCATCTCTAGAAAAACCCCGGACCAATAAAACAATATACATTCATTTATTTATTCATCCCTATATCATCTCCCATATTCTCTTTCCATTATACACACCATTCACATTCATGTTTTCTCAGAAAAACACTCTCAGAGGAGAGCCATGGATTTTCTATTTTGCTCTTCTGTGATATATTCTATGATGAAGGTCTTCTAAGCAGTTGTGCAGTACTGCAGTATGAGCCTCCAGATTGAAATACTAAAAATAAGAGTAATATTTTTACTTAAAAAGACTTTTAGAACTTGTCATTGGTACACTACTTGCAGAATAGGCTAAATTATTATAAAGAGAGGGGCCTTGTTATAATATGAAGGTCGGTGCCCTCTGAATGGAGGGGGTGTGGATTTCAGTCTTAGCTCTGCCATTAAGCAAGCATTTGGGTTTGAGCAACTCCCTTCAAATGTTTAGATCAAAGTCAGCATTTGTTTCCTCAACTGTCTCTTTCACTTCCACTGCAAATTCCTTTCGGCCCGTTTATTCATTCAACAAATACTGAGTAATCACCTGGATGTGCTAAGGACTCTTCTAGGCACTAGGGATCCATTATGAGCCAGACTGACAAATCCCTGTTCTCGTGGAGCTGGTGTTTAGGATGGGACCAAGTGAGAAAGCAAAAAAGTGAATGTAACATAGCAAGTAAAAGAGCTATGAAAAATTAAGCAGAATGGAAGTGACGGCAGGATGCACTATTTTTGATGCAATGGTGATAGATGTCCTCTCTGAAGATGCCATTTGATTATAGACCTGAATTGAGGAAGAAGTCATGCATTATTATACTAGCCTCAATGGTTATAGAACATAAGGAATAAAAATCTTCTGTGTTCTCTAACTTTTTTTAATTTGCAAAAGTGAGAGAGCCAATAGGGGAGAGGGGCAGAGGGAGAGAGACAATCTCAAGCGGGCCCCATGCTCAGCACAGAGCCCGATGCAGAGCTTAATCCCATGATCCCAGGATCATGCATGACCTGAGCTAAAATCAAGAGTCTGAGCCACCCAGGCGCCCCTCTATTTTGAGACTCACAGAATCCATTCCCATCATCTTTATAGTTCTTATCTTGTAAGGTGTAGGAAAGTTGTTGCTCTCTTCTCTTCCCGCCCACATGGCCTTGCATTTATCATTCCCATCCCATCTTATTCTAATAGAAATTGAGCCTTCATAACATCTGTTCATAGGTTTTATCTTTCAATTCTCATAGCTACAAATTTACGATATTTATAAAAATATTCATGTCAGAGTGAACACAAAGAAAAGAAACATTCATGAGATAGAGAGTTGAAGGAGGTGAGGTGAGGGATTTAGAGGTCTGGAATGGAAAATCTTTCAGGCTGGAATAAAGGCTTTGACTTTTGTTCTGATCAAGGTGGGATTTTTCTGACACAGTATCTGAATAGAGTATAGGAGGGCCATGGTAGAGTGGACAGAGCAATCAAGAGTCTCTTTTAATAATCCAAGCAAGACATGATGGAGACTTGGACTAGTGTAGTAGTGGTGGGGGTGGTGAGAAGTGGTTATATTTGTGACTTCCAAAGATACAGCACTCAGGACTTGATAATGGGTTGGATGGTAGTGAGGCAAGGTGAGTCAAACACAGAATTTGGTACACTTCAGAACTACCCTTGCTTGACCAGTTTTGAACTGGAAGACTTTCAGCAAGTCAGTTAATTTCTCTGACCCTGAGAGTTCCCTCATTGAGTTATATAAAGATTAAATAGGATAGATGGCACATAGTCAACCCTCAGTAAATAAACATTAGCTTCTATTTTATCAGCCTTTCTTTATAGTGCCAAACATGCTAGAAAGAGTATGTTGTTCTAAGGTTATGATGCAAGTCATTTTCTTTCGTGATTGTTCTCATGATAGGTAGACAATATATTAAAAATAAATTCTAAGACAGATACTGAAAACAGTAATAAGTCATAAAACTAAAAGGTATTAGATATTCCAAAGGAGGTAAATTTTAGAAACCACTTTTCTGGACCAAAATCTGCAGATTGCCAGCAGAACTGGCCACAGCCTTACAGGTGTGAGCCAGCAAAGGGGCTTCCCAATGGAGCTGGATATGTTCTGGCGGTGGCATCTTCCCTGAGACCTGACGTCATCTTGAAAAATTGAACCTGGCTTCAAAATGAGCCAGCTTGCTCTGAAGTTGTAGGCAAAACAAAGATCTTATTTTCTTGGGACATTTCAACCTCATCAAATACTCAATTTTCCCCCACTAAAGATTTCTATCTGATTGTTTTTGGGCAAAGAAAACCAGCATGAGAATGTGAATGATCTGTTCATTCTCATGTTACTTGGTGCTCAGACCAAACGTGAAGAGAAAGTGCTCATTAAAAGGTGTTTTCCAGGGGCGCTTGGGTGGATCAGTTGGTTGGGTGTCTGACTTCAGCTCAGGTCATGACCTCATGCTTCCTGGGTTCAAGCCCCGCTTCGGGCTCTGTGCTGGCAGCTAGCTCAGAGCCTGGAGCCTGTCTTCGGATTCTGTGTCTCCCTCTCTCTCTGACCCTCCCCTGCTCACACTGTCTCTAGGTCTTTCTCAAAAATAAATAAAACATTAAAAAAATAAAAATAAAAGGTGTTTTCTAGAGAGGGGAACTCTTAGGGCCACAGATTGCATTTCTAACCCTCATGAATATGTTCATAAAAGTGAACAGGAGAGAACAGAAAACACAGCAACATGACAATAATAGTGTTCACTGAGTACCCTTTATGTATCGCTCACTGTTGCAAGCACTTTGCATTTAATAGCTCATTTGTAAAACCCCTAGAAAATACATACTATCCATATAATACCCATTTCCATAAGTAAACAGAGGCATGGAGTGGTTAATTTTTGTCCAAGCACGGCTAAAAATGGCCACGCCAGGATTTGAACCCAGGTCATGTGGCCCCTGGGGCTCCGTTTTGAAGCATTATTCAATACTACTTCTATCATGTTCAGAAAAAGAAATCAAAGGAAGTATTAACTTATACCAAGCCATTAAAAACATTTTTCTCTGTTAGGAACAGTATCTCATTAATAACAATATATAGAGAGAAGGTGAACTGAAAGGCAAATGCTGGTCTGAAAGCTTATTTACACTCCAGACCTGTGTGTGGCAATCTTTACCATTTAAACGACCTAAGTCCCTAAAGCTGCAGTATAAGGCACATTGTTGAAGTGTTCTCTGAGACACTCCGTAAATCAGCTGTTCTCTCCATTGCCAGACAGGTCAGAGCTTCTGGACAGCCCTCAAAGAAAAACTCAACTAGAATAAACTGAAGCGTTTATGAAGTAAAAAGAAAGGATGACAAGATCTCAGCAGGGAAATAATATTATACCTTCCATGTGAAAACTTCCAGCAAAAATATGTTCATTCCTACCTCTCAACTCTTTCTGCTTTTCTCCCTTCCTTCACCCATGTGGTCTTCGTCCTATGCTCCTAGACTCCCCTTGAACTCTATAAAATTTCCAGACGAATATATGTGCTCAAAATGTGCTAATATTTTACATGTGTATAAAACAGATGTATGCACACTATGCCATAGGTATGAGGCATTTAAGACAACATAGTTGCTAACATTTGCGTCCTATAAGCTTTATTCAATCAGTATGCTAGACAGAATGTTGTTCAGTGCCCTACCTGCTTCAAAGTAAAGGGGGTCAGTGAGGATTTAGAACTTCTATGAAAATAAATGTAGATTATTTTATTAAACTATTTATTTTTTGTTTTTATCTTACCATTTAAGCTTCCCAATGATATGGATTCTTCCACTGAATTGTGTTAATTATAAAATTTAGAGTTTACCCTTGGGGCGCCTGGGTGGCTTAGTCGGTTAAGCGTCCGACTTTCGCTTAGGTCACGATCTCGCGGTTCGTGGGTTCGGGCCCCGCGTTGGGCTCTGTGCTGACTGCCAGCTCGGAGCCTGGAGCCTGTTTCAGTCTGTGACTCCCTCTCTCTCTGACCCTCCCCGGCTCATGCTGTCTCTCTCTCTCTCATAGAAATAAATAAAACATTTAAAAAAAAAAAGATACATTTAAAAAATTTAGAGTTTACCCATAGTCTGATGCTTCGATATCATTCATCTTTAATATGCTGCTCATTCCTGGATGCGATAGGAAAGGTACCATTTGATACACTTCAGGCATCCTTGCACTGCCAAATGGAGCTCACTAAAGCCAATGAAAGTTCAGGCTGTACATTGTCCTTAAAACAAGTGAATTCTGCCAGCCTCTGTGTCATCTGGTTGTTTTTTTCATTTTTCCATAACTCATTCTATCCTCTCCTTCTGTACATCTCTTGTTCTTATGCTTCTTTTAAGTCTAATCTGCATTTGCCTATTTTGCCACTCAACAGAGACTATCTCAGACCATTTCTCGTAGTCCTGGCTGACTTGAGGCTAAATTCCAGATAACTGGCTGGAGTCGAGATAGACATGTAGAGAAATTTTATCTGGAACATCTGCTGTACAAATGGAGACGCTTTCTAACAAACACCTAGTCTTTGATCTCTGTAGATCTTGTTTTCCTTTTGACTTCCTACAGAAGATCACAGCTACGAGTCTTCTTCTACCCCTTACCCTCAAATTGAACCCTGCCCCCCTGGCATGTGTTGGGCATTAAGATGATTTTCTGTTTTACTATTACGAACTAAACAGTGATGAATATTCCTGAATATCAGTAATTCCTAATTGGTTTTTTTTTTAAACATCTTCACTGTCATCAAATTTCTGTAACCCACAAGGATTTCTCAGAGGGTAGCTTAACTATTCATTCATAGTTCTTAAAATTCAGCTTCTTCCCCTTGTAGTGTTGTTATCTAAAATGTCTAAACAAGCCAAGTCTTCAAATCATATGCTGCAGTGGCACCTGGGTGGCTCAGTCGGTTAAGCGTCCAACTTTGGCTCAGGTCATGATCTCACAATTCGTGGATTCAAGCCCCATGTCAGGCTCTATCCTGGCAGCTTAGAGTCTGGATCCTGCTTCAGACTCTGTGTCTCCCTCTCTCTCTCTGCCCCTCCCCTGCTCACACTCTGTCTCTCTCAAGAATAAATGTTAAAAAATTTTTTTGTTTTATTTATTTCTGAGAGAGACAGCGTGAGCAGGGGAGGGTCAGAGAGAGAGAGGGAGATACAGAATCTGAAACAGGCTTCAGGCTCTGAGCTAGCTGTCTGCACAGAGCCTGTCACGGAGCTCGAACCCACGAACCATGAGATCATGACCTGAGCGAAGTTGGCCATCCTTAACCGACTGAGCCACCCAGGTGCTCCTAAAAAATCTTAAAAATCATATCTTGCAGTAAATTCTGTGTGATAAAATATGTTTATAAAATATGTTTTAATTAACTTTTCAAATCTACTGATTAAAGTCACACAAAGTAAACTACTAATGGAGCACTTTGTAAATAAACGCTCTTATGTACTTAAGAGTCTACAGAGCACTTTGTAAATAAGCACTCTTATGTCCTGAAGAGTCTACACAGAAAATGTCTACAAGGGGTTTGTAGGAAACTGCAGTTATTATGTTCTTCTTTAGTTGTCCTAAATGTTAAAAGTGGATACCAAACATGTGTGACTCACTTATCAACATAAGCATGTGTTAATCTAGCTGGTCTTTTTTAATACACAGGGTTTTTGAGTCACCATATACAGTTTAACATTTGTTTTAATTCCCACAAAAAATTTGTCAAGAGATGACATAAATTATGCCTTAGCAAAATTGTCCTAACTCTGAACAAACTTTAAACTTTCAGATTTGTGACATATGTGGTCGATGAGTGATGGATTAGGAGTGAAAGGGTTAAGTTGTGTGTGTGTTGGTGCATGATAACCAGGAAGTGAGTTCAGGACACCGCCCTTCAGATAGGTCAAGGCCTAGTGGAGTCAACTGTCAGGGAAACCAAGGGTTCAGAGAGCTGGAGACCTATAGAAATGTGCCTTGGAGAATTTCAAGGAAGCAGGGTCTAAGAACACCACTGGGAGGGGCCAGACTATTGTGCAAGCCTTCGCCCAGAACAGAGACTAATGCTAACAATTGTGAACCACGCTCTCTAGGTTGGTGCTTTCTGTCATTACAAAGGCTGGAATTAGCCACAGAGAAACAGATGAAGGATCTCTTCCCTTGAATTTCCATGGCCTAGTTAAGCAGAGCCACCAGGCCACAGGATTCAGAAGGCTGTAAGAGGACACTAAAGCAAGTGGAAGAATCCCACCCTGGGATTTAAGGAGGGTTTGGAAATAGATTAAGGACAGAGACTCCAGTAGTCCATGATCTGCCTGAACCTTGGCCTCCTGGCTATAGTCCACTAGCATGTACACAATTTACAGCAGTCAGCAACCGAGTATACTAGAACAGGGACCTTAACCCAAAGCAAAGATGTGTGGGAAAAGCGTTAACAGTCACAGCGGCAGTGTGATGTATGGTGGGAAAAGCACTGGCCCAGAGTCAGAATGGACAGACTAAAATCCTACTCCTGTATCTACTAACATTAATTCATTGAACAATCTCTTTGAATCTCAATTTCTCTTTTAAAAATAGTAGTAATAAACCTCCTTGCAGGTTCTCCCATGTATTAGCAACATATGGGCTATGCCTAAGTAGAGCAAACATATTATTACTATCACTATTATTACTATTACTATTATTTGAAATTCTAGGCCAGAAATAGAAGGTAAGAGAAGGCTTGAGATTCTCAGATAACCAGCAAAATCCAGTGGCAATTCCCCCCNCCCCCCCCCCGCTTCACCTTAGTCTGTTAGGTTAACCAGCTTCCTCTAATACTTGATAAGAGCTTCAGAACTCAGTAAAAATTAAGGAGCTAGCGTGGTCAGATTTAATTTGGTTAGCTAAAGCCCAAATCATCAGAATTGCATAGGTGAAATCTTATAATAGCCATACTTTATATTTATTGAAAACTTGCTTGATGAGCCCACACTATTAGGTGGACTGCATATATTCTCATATTCACAAAACTCTGAGGTAGAAATTATTACACATTTTTTACAGATAAGAACACTGAAGATAAAAATTATGTCAAGAATTTTGTTTATCTTGTTCAATAATGTATCGTCCAGCACCTAAACAATGCCAGGCACATAATAACCATCAAATATTGTTGAATGTATATGAAGAAATCTGTGGCCACCCTGCTGGACAAAGGAAGAAGTAGGATTTGACATATGTTTAAATGCAAAGCTGTGAAATACGTCCCTTAAATATATGCCTCTTAAATATACGTCCCTTAAATGTTCATTTAACTAAAACTAAATAAACATTTCCTTACATATGCTTTCCTCTTTTTCAGAGGTGTGGCTTTTTTTTTTTTTTTTTGTGATTCTGAGTCTTCCACAATTCCTGAAAAGACTCAGGGGAAGTTCAATAATTTCTCTGGTAATCAATTCCTGATTCCTATTCTCTGCCTTCATTTATCAAGGGATCACTAACTTGAAGTGCCTGTAGGACCTTTTTCTAGTATTGTGAAATAGGATAACTTTGCTGGGAATATTGGTTCAGAGGTCAGAAAAGAGGCCAAGACTAGGGGTGCAGATCTGAAGCCCATTTGTGTACTCTCGTGTATAAATATATTTGTGGAATCAGTTTATGAAACTCTGGAATAAGAAGTGGATGAGTCATTGAAAACTGACTTACAGGATGAGAAGAGAAAAAGAAAATCAGGGATGGAAGAATAGATAAAATGTGAGCAGAGGGTATCCTAAGATGTACGGAAAAGGAAGAGCTAGAGAAATAGGAAATAAAGAAAATGGGGAAAGAAGAATCCTGTTCATGAAAGCCACAGCCAGCACCATTTCCGAGACCTGAGTGACTAGTTTTCTCCAATTCAAGCCTAGTCAGATAGGGAAAAGTCAGATAATTGAAAAGTAACCATTGTCCTTACGAAGCTGGTAAAGCCTTTTTTTTTTTTTTTAAACTAAGAGCATCAGGAATCACACCCCAGTGTGTCTCAGGAATAAATAGAAGGTAATGCAGGTCAAGTGACACACACTAATCTTTTACATACCTTAACTATGAAGGTAAGTACAGGGGTAATGCAGGAGGTGGAGGACTTTTTAAAGTTAGAAAGACATAAACACATCAATAATCAATATGCTGGTGGAAAGGTTGAGGCTGAAGATAAATGTCCAGTATGCTCTATGACAGAGAGACGTCTCTGAGAGTTAGAGACTGGGGTGGGGCAAGCATGTGATCTGCAGTGTAACTAGCTACCTCTGCCTTGAGTAAGAGGATAGAATCTTCTTCCATCAAGATAGGAGAGGGGCAACTGGGTGGTTCAATCAGTTAAGCATCCGACTCTTGATTTCAGCTCAGGCCAGGATCACACCGTTCATGGGTTTGAGCCCCACATCAGGCTCTGTGCTGATGGTGCAGAGCCTGCTTGGGATTCTCTGTTTCCCTTTCTCTCTCTGCTTCTCCCCCGCCCCGCCCACCGCATGCATGTGCATACTCTCCTTCTCTCTCTAAATGAATAAACATTAAAAAAAAAAAAAAAAAAAAGGAAGATAGGAGAGGTGACGCTAATAAGATGCCCATAAGCCTGGCAGAAGTAGAAGCTGAGTACCTTCTTTAATGAGAGAGGTTAGGGAGTACGGGCTCAAGGAAAGTAGTAGAAACCTGAAATAACTATATAGGAAATAAGAACGCAGTATAACACTGGTGGGCAGTGTTGAAAACCTAATAAACTTCTGATTCCCAACTTAAAAATTTTTTTTTTCTATTTAGAAATAATCTCAAAAAATTCTAATGCAGATTTCATTATAAAGTCATCAATCATCGTTGAAGGTCAAATGACCCATATAGGGATATTTGGTTGAAAGGAAGACTTTGGATCTCATTAATTTTGCAGCTAGCTACTGTGTAACTTTGGGTGAACCACAGTTCTTTGATAAATAGGAATGAAATATTTGTTCTGATCAGTGGCGATTGCAATCATAATGAAAGTCCATGATATTAAAAGTAAAATGCTTACCTTCTACTTTTTCACTTTGCAGCAAATATAAAAGAGAACTGGAGAGGAATATTCTATAAATAGTGTAATGTAAATAAAAGTACACTTTACATGGATATTGCAAATAGTCTAAAAATCATTCAGCTACTTTAAGTTAAAAAAATCAAGTCAAAATCCAGTTCTTTAATGCTATAATACTTACTCTTTTTTAATTTTTTTAATGTTTTATTTATTTCTGAGAGAGAGAGAGAGACAGCATGAGGAGGGGAGGGTAAGAGAGAGGGAGACACAGAATCTGAAGCAGGATCCAGGCTCTGAGCCGGCTGTCAGCACAGAGCCTGACGCGGGGCTCAAACCCACGAACCGCGAGATCATGACCTGAGCCAAAGTCGGACGCTTAACCAAGTGAGCCACCCAGGCGCCCCTATAGTCCTTACTGGATGTACCACTTCAAGGTCAGTCCCCCAAGACTAGTGAAAATGTTTTTTGCAGTTTTGGTTGGAAATCAGAAGATTTTTTTAACTATAATGGATATCATAAATAAACTATTAATATGGAATGAGAAAAAATATATGATACAGTCTAAGTATTACTCATACAGTCTGGGGTTCAGGTGCCCGTACAAGGTATCTGAAATCTATTTAGGAGGTCATGAAGTGCTCTTACCTGGCCAGAAACGTTCCCTGGTGGGCGCTCATCTCATTGTAAGAATTTATTTTGAAAAGGAGGATAAAACCGTCTAAATTGTTTCATAATGCCCTATGTAGTAATATTTTAAAAAGAAAGTTATTGAGAAATGTCATTCTGAATTTTTACTCCTTACCTTAAAGGGAAAATGGAACTTTTTAAGTAAATGTTATTCAGAATCATTACTCTCAACCCCACTTGAAGGGAAAGGTAATTGAGTGAAGCCATAGTGAAAAAGCTAATATGAAATGTCTCAGTATTTTCAGTCTTAGTGTCAAGCATTCAGCTTGATGTGGTGACCATTTGTCAACCATACATCAATCCAGAAAACATCTATTTTGAGTAAAACACGGTACTAAGATTCAGTTTCTACCCTCAAGGGGTTCACGGTCAAGTACAGGAAAACACCACGTAAACAATAAAATTACAACAGAGGGTGATCAGTACAGCAATGGATGTATGCATAAAGCACAAAAATAGTACCAGGGAGGGAATGATTGCCTCTGTTGGAGGGTCAGAAATGCCTTCCAGGGGAGCAAACATACAGCCTTGCATTGGAGCTCTGAACTTAGTTCACTGTATATGATTAGAGACTTTCTGTTACACAGACAATCACCATAGTGCAAGAGGGCAGTCATTAGGATAGCATTTCTAAATCAAAGCCTCACATCCTCCACGATTCCCCGACTCCCTCTTGATCGTCCTTGTAGTTTGCATTTCTACTGTACTCACAGATGGGCACTTATTTCTATTTTCATTCTTAATTGCTCAATTTCTCAAATTGCTTCATGTTTTTCTCCCTAAAATAGAATGTCTGACTTTGGTTTTGTCCCAAACTGTGCTGTGCACATTGACCTTAAATGCTATTTGAATGCAAGTCCGTTCATAATAACCTGTGTGCTTTCATTTTGTCACTGAAATAAAAAACAGGGCCCATGGAGGAGATTCAAGTGGTGTGCGTCATTCAGTAAAGCCAGAATTCTGTTGTAAATTATTTCTAGATGAAAAACTCCAGAACAAAATGGCTCATCATCATTATAGTCTCAAATAGAAAGAGTTGCTAACTTTAAATAAGATAATGTTGAGCTGCACAGTTTTGGGGCCACATAATATGTTCAAAGTTATTCAATTGACTTATTTTGGTATTTAAAGTATTTACAATATATATTTACACACATAACTACTCTTTTAATCCAGAAAAATGCACTTTAGATGCTCTCCATTTTTCTGGCCCTAACCTTTTGCTTCCCACTATGTTTTCATTTAAAGTACACATTGCTGCCTTAGCGCAGTTATCCCAGACACTTTTTGAATAAAAATTCTTCAAGAGGAAATCCTGGCTTCATTACAATTCTCTTTTTAATCTGTTAAACTTCATCCAAATTTGCGTTCTCTAATTGCATAGGAGATTTAGAGAAACGTCCAAGAATCTCCAGGACTTGTAACCTTTTTTTTCCTTCACTTGTTTCCAAACTGCATCTGGGTTGTCAGACAAAATATTGATATAGCTTGCTTAGCTCCACTTGGTAGAATCTAGGACAGTGATTTATAGAGTAGAGGCAAATCCACGTTAAACCGTAAGGTCTGGAAGTTTAAGGTTTATGTTGATATCTATTTAGATTGGTATTTCCTTTCCTTGCTTATAAAAATAAAATGACGTGTGAATGGGTAAGCCAGAAACACAAGGCATGATATTTAACATTATGCTTGCCACTTGGACGTCAGAAGGTGCGTTAGTGCTTGAAAGATTCCCAAAGTGGAAACAAGTCAATGCAACACAGAAGGATAGAGTAACGCTCTGAGAGTACCTTGAAGAATGAGCAGTGTCCTTTTAGACTGACAGGGACAAAAAGTAAGGTTGGAGGCTATCCATTTCATATTAGACTAGAAATAAGAAGTTTATGGCACATCTGGAATCTGAGTACGTGTGTGTGTGTGTGTGTGTGTGTATGTATGTGTCTATATAGACTCACAGTTCACAATATATATGGCACAGTTACTATATATGTGTGTGCATTTGTATACACAGATAAGCACACGGAGTATGTGTATTTCTAAATATATATACATATACTGCTGTCATTATCCTCAGGGTATTGGCTTGTCAGTCCGGCTGCAGAGAAACAGGCCAGATTGGCCTTTTGCTTTCAGCAGGATGTCCCGAGGTAGACTTTTGCGTGTGGCAGGTAGCCAGCACAATACCTCACTACAGCTGGATTAGGAGGATAACACCAACAAGGCCAGATCAGGAACAGGAATAAATCCTTTTTTGTAGAATTGTGTAGGGGGTTTTACAGATGACTTACCTTTTTTTTTTTTTTAAATCTAAAATTACTCTTTCCACAGCTAAAACAGGAAGGAAGCAGTTGTTATCCAGAAAGGTGAAGAAAAGGACAGTGGGGGCTCTTAAATAGGGCATGAACTTGAATGAGACAGAGATTCCAACTAGCTGTCTGAAGGGGTGGGGGAGGGGAGGGGAGGCTGCACTGAGGATATTACAAGACAGGGCTCAAAGGTGACCAAGAGAGGCCTCAAGAGTTGGGATCCTGTATTCAAGTTTCCTGGCCCCCTCTACCGTGCTTTTCCCCAGGAAGTTTACAGGAATTTAAAAATAGCTTCATTGTCGAGTCCAGCTCTACACAAGAACCTTGGTATTTTCAGATATGAGCTAACAGCACACACACCTTAACTGGAGACAGGCCACTCCATCCGATGGGGGACACTTAATGTGTTGTCTGAGTTTGTAATTTAGTCTCAAGGATCTACCAAAATCAGACAGTCTTCCTCAGGAAGACTTTAGAGTTTATTCTGCCAGAATCCACTTCGGTTACTATTTTAACAACTTCACAAATCTCAGAAATGATTTTAAATAATAAGCTCATAACAATACAAGAACATTTTGCTTATTAGCATAACCTTTTACCAACCACAACTATTCCCCATACAAAAATATAAGAATTTAGAATCCACACTTGGTGGCCATCTGTTTTCTTTCTAAACATTACTTTTAAGTCCCTTTCTTTGGGTTGTTATTAAGATATTTTAAATCGTGATGTTCTTGCACAGCATGTCAGATAGAAATAATGATAATAAAATAAGTGTGTATAGCAGTGTACTTAGAAACAGGAGAGAGCAAAAGAAAATTAGCGAATGTTTAATTCTAGGCAGAGGGCCAGACTATCCTAAGCCCTCTCCTCCATCTGCCCTTGCCATATTTTTTAAAAACCCACCTTTGAAAAGCATAAATTTCTTTGTCTATGACAGTAGAGTTTCCATAAATTAATGTGTGGTAGAGAGGTTCAATTCAGGGCTCCAGAACCAGACAATCTGATTTCAAATCTCAGCTCTGTCAGCTTACTTGCTGGGTGATATTTGGAAGGTTTCTTAACTTCTCGGTGGCTTGGATTCCCCATCAGTGAAATGAAAGTGATATTAATCTGACTCATAGATTTTGTGTGTGTGAGAGTATTACCTCAGTTCATTTGAGCACTGTATTCAGAATAGCATCTGGTAAGCACTTAGACAAGCACATGTAAGGCCAGAAAACTGTTGGCTGCTATTATTTTTAAGAATACTAATAATTACAGCCATTTGGTTCATTAGTCTGTCTTTAGCCAAGGCTGTATCTTGATGCGGTCTTTAAAATCTTCATAGGTGACCACTTCTAATTGCATCTGTATTCATGAAAATGCTATTTCCTAGTACATCTGGATAAAATTTAGCTGTTCATCCTTTACTCCTGAATCAAATATTCTTAATAGGAGCAAAGGGATTTTCTGTGGAGTCAGCACATTGTCAAATCCCAGGTTCCCCTTGGTTAGTATATATTTGGACTGTGGCCAAATCCCCATTAAACTTTGTATTAATCATGTTCATTGTAATCCACTGGAAAAAAAATGCTAAGAGAACCAGGAAGGGAAGTATCTTCATAAGACTCCGTGTGTGCTTTTTTCTAAATAGTGAGCATTCAGGGACTACGATTCTGGTCAGCAATATCTGTATCTTAATGTAAAATAAATATATAAGAAACCATTTTGGTTTTAATCCAACTTCAGAACCTCTGAAAATGTGCTGGTACATAGGCTACCCAGGTGCATTTTTATTGCACATTCTTATAGCAGGAGGCGTATTGCACATGCTTTCACAAGCACAGTTAGGTGTGGACCTGCCTGTAGCTAGAATACCTCACTTAATGGGAAAAGGAAAAGACAAATCTGTTTCACAACTATCTCTTTCCCTTTACAGTATTTTTTTTTTCCTTTCCTGATTCCTGAAATAATAGTGAAAATCTATTTCTAAGTTCGTATCTTCCTATCTAAAACTTTTCATAGCAAGTTATACTGTCAAAGAGCGTAAAATTTCTGGTTTGCTGAGAATATTGACACTTCAAAAGAATCAGTAAACACTGTTGGGATTTTAATCTACCATAATCTCCTTAAATCCATAAATGCAATGGTCTTTAACAATTGGATATTTTACAGCTTTCCTTTTTTTCACCTTAAGTTGTATGTTTATTCTAATTTCCCCACTACGTTCTATTCTAATATATGTATATACGTGTGTGTGTGTGTGTGTGTGTGTATGTTTCTATCCTTGGAGGGTTTTTTTGATTGCTCTATGTGAATTCTCTGTAATAAAAATATGTGCAAATTAAAATAATTTCTTTTCCTTTGGTATATGGCTCTACAGTAAAAAATATATATTTTTTAATTTGGTTGTCATTATATCTGTATTAGTAAATAAATGAAGATGGCAGAAATACGTTATAAATCTGGTAAGTGCTTATATGTGATAAACTTCATCGGAGACACATTTATTAAGAAGATGGACATTGTTTCATTTTCAATTGATTCATGTATTTATGAATATCACTGTCAGAATGGAACAGAGTGTTATTTTTTTTGTTAATGTTTTATTTTATTTTTGAGAGAGAGAGACAGAACACGAGCAGAGGAGAGGCCTAGAGAGAGGGAGACAAAGAAACTGAAGCAGGCTCCAGGCTCTGAGCTGTCGGCACAGAGCCTGATGCGAGGCTCTAACTCACAGACTGTGAGATCATGACCTGAGCCGAAGTCAGAAGCTCAACCGACTGAGCCAACCAAGTGCCCCCAGAGTGTTATTTCTTTCCTCACTTATGAACACTGGAAAACCTTGTTCATCTGCATAGGTAGAAGGAAATAGAAGGAATTTTATTATAATGTTGTAACCCTATTCTTGGTATTCCTCTGAATATAAAATTGTATGCCAAAATATCACATACTTATCAAAAGTTATTTCTAGTGCTCTATCAGCTAACAACTTGACTCCTTTAATTTCACTGAAAGCAAAGAATTATAAACAACCTGCCTTGTGAAAGACTTTGTCACCTAGTCATTAGAAACATTCATTGCCTCAGTTTCTGGGAACTATACCAAGACGGCTTTACCAGTATCGATCAAGTAACTGTTAATTATCCCTGCTATTCCTTTACTTTGAACTACCTTTTTTTTTCAGTCCTGATACACTCAGAAAAGGTTGGGAAAATAAAAATGTTCATTTTAATTCATTTTTGCCAGTATGTTTTTTTTAAATAAAATGTTTTTATTTTATCATGCTTTGAATACATTTTTGTGAAAACTTGGAGCTGAATATTTGCTTCATTCCACTTTTGGAAAATGTTCACCCTTTACCCTACTGGGCACAGCTAGTCTAACCAATCAAATCAAAATGACTTTTTGATAGAAAAAAGGTCTGATGTTATTTTTAAATCCAAAGATGTTATGTATCACTGTGACAACATCTGACTTCTGAATTCTAGCTCTAAGCGACGCCAGGTAGATAGGGAGGTAGGTAAATAGGTAGTTATAAGGATAGATCAGGCATGGAGATTTGCCACAAATATGCTACCTCCTGACCCTCCATATTTTTCAGTCTCTGTCTTTGCTTTGCTTCCAGTGGGGCTCTCTAATGAGAATCACTTGTTCTTTGACAATAGTTGGTGAAGGAAAATGAAATGATTCGTGGAAGAAAATATAACCTCTGCCACCCAGTTTACAATATAATTAGAATATAACACCTTGAGCCAAGTGGTCCCTTTCTAATGTCACCCTTCATTCTTAATAAGCATACGTTTAAAGAAGAGAAAGACCTTAAGTTTTCAGCACTTTGGTTACAGGAGTCTTCCCAGACAACAGTATTCAAAATGATCCCTTCATTTTGTTTGATGGAGCTTTTCACACCATGGGGCCAGGCTGATGAGCAGTAGGCCTTTCTTTTATAAAGTAGGAGACTGTTTTTAAAGAGGAGATATTAAAGAACCAGGATAATGCTTCAGCCACAGACCCATCCCAAAACAAAAGAACACATAGATGTTGCAGACTAGGAAACCGATATTTCTTAAAACTATTGCTGCCACATAGACCTTGGAAAGGCACACACCCCAAGCACATGTATTCTGTGTGAAGATTGACTACAGGACTATAAGACTTTCTGAATGTAATTTTAGCAATAGAACCATGCAGACTTCATGCACAAGCAGAGTGAAGGACTACCTGCTTGGTATGATTTTAAGGGCTTACGATGTTTCCTTCAGTCTCACTGACCCAACTTTTGATGCCTGACATTCCACTATCAAAGATTCATTTTACTTTCATCACCTATAAGTGTTCTTTCAACCCCCAGAGAGATATCATTGAACCCTGTAAGCCTCCTGTATCTTAAAACCTTAGGGTGCATGAGATTTTAGTCCTCATCTAAAAATAGAAGAGCAGAACACATACAAAGATTGGTGGAGGGGGAAAGAGATAAGAATACACAGCTGTACTGAACCTAGCCTGACTCATTTTGGCCAGAGCTGGGTGTGCTGTGGCTCCAAGGATCTCTCGACATGGGTACAGAAGTTTCTATGACTGGTCAGTTCAGATAGCTTAACCGCATCAATGATAGTCCTGGCTTATCACATGCTATTAGGTTTCAAACCCCCTCTATCTTCTGTACATAACATACCACTGCGTGATACCTTGAAATGGTCCTATGTGTTAGGCGTCATTATCCCACTTTAGGAAATAGAGGTCTTCTTGATCACACGGCTACTATGCTTGTCTAGTTTCAAAATGCATGGTCTTTGTACTCTATGTCAATTGTCTTAATCTATAAGACTGTGTTATAGCACCCAGATGCCAGGTACCCTCTCACTCTCATTGTTAGCTTCCACACACAGTTCCTACTAAGCAATGTATACAAGCAAAGATGACTTGGGAAGGATTCTAATTATGCATGTGTAAGCTACCAACCACAGGCAGAGCTCTTGTTCTCAGCTTTTTTTTTTTTTTTTTTTTTTTTTTGGTCTTTTTTTTATAGTCCTTCTGCTAGCCCCCTAAAAAAGGGAAGTTCATGTTTATCTAGTACTTAGTAGGTACATCGTTCCTTGCTATGGCCGAGTAACATTCCGTCGTATGGCCAGACCACATTTCGTCTATCCATTCATCAGCTGAGAGACCTTCATGGCTATTGTGAACAGCGCCCACGTGAACACTATCTGCAAAGTTTTGTTCTCAGCTTTTTTTTTTTTTTTTTTTTGGTCAGGAGATGGGACAGTTTTTCCTTCCTACGTGAAGCCTTGTTGGGTCTTGTCTCCTCCTTCCTAGACATGACAATCTCCTACCTCGAGCACCTTTCCCCTCTATTACATAGAGAAATCCTCATCTAGATAAAAATTCTACCCTGACACCACATACCTTTGTTCAGTAAACCAAAGCCCTGGCAATCATCAGACCCTACTCACTTTAGAAAACAATTTAGAAACCACATCTAGCGTTTTTAGCCTGTTCTTCAAGAGTCTCAGGCTCATCTTAAAAGGATCCTCATGAAAGTGTCCCCCAAAATGTGGGTTTTCCCTTCAAGGAATTCTCAAACTAAAGTCTAAGAAAATAAAATGTTCTGTGTTGTTGGCATTAGAGTTTCATGTTCAGTAGATAAGAGCAGGCAACAAGGCAGGAGATGGTTTGTTAACAGTACCCTTGCTTGCTAAATAGAAGCAGGTTATTTCACTTTGCTTTTTGTAATTGTAACACTTCCCCTATCTGTTTTACAAAAGTGCTGAGGATCAAAACAAATTATTTGTCTTTTCTTTCTAAACTATTTGCTCTGAAAACTATAAACGATTGTATAAGTAGAAATTATGTTTATCATCATTATTCCAAAAGGTTTACCTTAAAATAAGTCATGATATTCAGCAGATGAGTCATCTGAAAATAAATTCTCAGTCTACAAAAAGATCAGTATTTAATTGTTTACTGAATAAACACAGCTAAGTGTGCGGCCAGGGTTGAAGCCACTGGCTGAAAGGAAAAATTTTGAGTAAAATATTATCTAAACTCTTTATTATGGCAAAAAAATGTTCTTTAGAGTTTGGGCCCTGAAACTTTTTTCTTTCTTTTTTTTTTTTTTTGAGACATAATTGCCGAAAGCATTGTATAATTTTAACATGCATAATGTATAGATTTGATACATTTATACATAGCAAAATTTTAACTGTAGCATTGGCTAACTCCATCACCATCCCATAATTCACATTTCCTTTTTGTGGTGAGAACATTTAACATCTACTGGCTTGGTAACTTTCAAATATTTAGTATGGTATTACTAACTATAATCACCATGCTGTACATTAGATCTCCAGAACTTACTCATCTTAAGCTGGAATTTTTTATCCTTTAACTATCTCCCCATTTCCTTCACCCTCCAGCCTCTGACAACCACTATTCTATTTCTAAGGAGTTTGGCTTCATTAGATTTCACATACAAGTAAAATACAGTACTTGTCTGACTTATTTTACTGCACATAATACCTTCAAGGTCCATGGTGTTGCAATTCCATATTGTGTGTGTGTGTATACATATATGCACATATTACCACATCCTCTTTATCCAGTCATACCTCATATCACTTCCTAGTCATCTGTTGACACTTACGTTATTTCCATATCTTGGCTATTGTGATGAACATGTAATGGGCATGGGCGTGCAGGTCTCTCTTTGAGATCTTTTTTTCCCAACTTCCTTTGGATATATACAGAGAGGTGGGATTGCTGGGTAATATGGTAGCTCTATTTTAAATCTGAAGAATCTCTATGCTGTTTTCACACTGTGGCTGTACCAATTCATACCGCCATCACCAGTGCATGAGAAGATCCCTTTTCTCCACAACCTCACCACTACTCATTGTCGTTTCAAAGACAGCCATTCTAACAGGTATGAGGCAGTATCTCATTGTGGTTTTTGTATTTCCCTGACAATGAGTGATGCTGAGCACCTTTTCATGAGCCTGTTGGCCATTTACGTATCTTCCTTTTTAAGTCTACCCTTTTTGAGTCTAGCTTCTACACCTACCTCCTAAACACCATATACTTTCTTATCTCCATGACATCGCACATGAGGTCTCCCAAACCCAAGATTTCCTTTCTGGTCTGTTTGGTGTACTGCCAGTCATCCTTGAAGACCCAAATCTGACCTCTGTAGGCAAAGTGAACGTCAAATCCTCACTATTCCTGTAGGGTTCTGTGTGCGCAGCTACTGCTCTGACTACTACTAAGTGTATGCATTGCTGTTTTTTGTGTTTTGTTTTGTTTTGCTAAGTAATTTGTTAGGGTGTTTACATTGAATGTCTTACATTCTCATGATTAAAAGGTAACTTTTTTTAATTTGTTATTTCAAGTTAGTAGCGGCTATTTGTTAATTGTAGTTTATATTCCAACAAATGTCATATATCAACTTTTGAACAAATTAACATCCTGAAAATTTGACTTATGGTAAGCATGGTACTTGCCAGTTGAATAGATGGCAGTCTCTCTGTTTACGGAGATAACCACCTAGTGAGGAGGCAGGCACGTAACCAACATATGAAACTAGAAAGGCTTAACATCGAGCACGAGAAGCCTGAGATTATCTAAGAGTCCATAGAGGGAAGTGGCCATGTATACACCACTCAAGGAAAGAGGGAAACATGAAAGAGGGGAGGAGCTTAATGAAGCAAAATGTCATTTCCCCATGACAAACAGTGGAAATACACTGTACCTATACAACCAAAGCTTTGGGTCACATTGCAAACTTGGGTTTGCTTTGTAAACTGGTGGGAAATGTTAGAAGGTCAAATGGCAGTGGACAAAACATTTATTAAAGATCAATAATTTTGTCTGTAGATCTGCTCTAAATCTCAGATCTCAGGGCACCTCGGTGGCTCAGTTGGTTAAGCGTCATACTTCGGTTCAGGTCATGATCTCGCGGTTCGTGGGTTCGAGCCCCGCGTCGGGCTCTGTGCTGACTGCCAGCTCAGAGCCTGGAGCCTGTTTCAGAGTCTGTGTCTCCCTCTCTCTCTGACCCTCCCCTGCTCACGCTGTCTCTCTCTCTCTCTCAGAAATAAGTAAAAAATTTGAAAAATTTAAATCTCAGATCTCAACTAGGAAAAGTCACCATCCTGCTCTGACAGTTTCACCTGCTTTCTAAATGGAACACGAGGATGTGAACAGCGTATCTGGGATAAAGGTGACCACCTGACTCTCCTCCATCTTCAGTTGGGCTTTTTCCCCCATTACTCCACTGAAAATCTATTTTTAGGTTTTCCAGGACTATGAAACAGCAGACATTTCTACCTTTCTCCCTCTGCTTCCAACTCCAAACAGAGTTATTTGACAAAATGAACAGTGGCTATGACAAGTCACCACAACACACACCTCTATCCCCGTCTTATTATTGCTAGAATCCAAATTAATGAAATTACACTCTAAGACACGTTAGCATTGTTAGATACTAGGAAAATATATCAAAATACATAGTATCCAAAATGTTAACATTTTAATTAGATTTAAAAAAGCTTTGCATAAGTTAATAAAGGACACAAAAAATGTTATTGAAAACTGTGCCGGTAGGAAGTTGTAGCTGGGGAGATTAGAAACATAAACATGTTTTTAAATGCTGAAGCCATGGAGACGAGTGTTTGTCTAAGCTGTTTTGTTTTGTTCGGTTGGCTGGTAGGTAGGAGGGAGAGAAGAGAATCTTGGTAAAAAATGTACAATTCTAGTATATGTTATATTTAATATATGACTTTAGTATACACCAAAGTTAAGAATGTAACACATTTTAATCGGCTCAAAATTGATATTTGACATTTGCTGGAAAGGTTCTATTTTCATGCAACAAAGTCAGTTATTAACTTGAATTCACAAGTTACCAAATGATTATACTGTAATAGTGAGAATTTGAGATAGTCCACATACAGGGACTAATGCACCACTTAGGAACAAGTGGGTAGACATTGTATACAATTGTCAATGGCTGGAGTAGTCAGAACAACAGACACACATGCAGAATTCTGCAGATGTAGGGCAGACCGTACAATTCCCTTCACCTAGGGAAGTTAGATTTGGGTCTTAAAGGATGACTGGGCATTCCAACAGCCCAGATAGGAAATTCCAGGCTTTGGAGACAGAATGTGCACAAACATGGTGATAAAGTACATGGCAGTTAGGAGGGCAGGTATGGGTAGAGAGAGAGGAGTTAAGATTGGAGAGGGGGCAGAGGCCAAAAAGTCTGTACAACCCTTTACATCAGGAGAGGGCATTTAGATATTTTATCCATTTTTTTTTTTCCTACAGCCCAATGGTTTCTACCCTAGATGTACACATGACTGAATTGGGGAAATTTTTTTTTAAATGCTTATGGTTGATCTCTCTCACAATACATGCAAACAAAGAGCCAGGTTTTGCAAATAAAAATACTAGATACCTAGTTTAATCCACCTTTTTTTTAGTATAAGTATCAGTGCAAATTTTGGGACACATTTATAATAAAAGTATTTATTGTTGACTTGAAATTCAAGTATGACTGAGGGTTCTATTTTTGTTTCCTAGGAAACCTGCCCTTTCAGAATCAGAATTTCTGAGGTGGTGCCTCGCCAGTGGGGCTCTCGAAGTGATTTTTACATGCAGGCAAGATTAAGAACGCCATGCAGGCAGGTCTAAGTGATGGACAGTCAAATAATTTCAAACAAGGAAGTGACTTGTTTAGAAAGATCACTGAGGGGTGCCTCGGTGGCTCAGTGAGTTAAGCACCTAACTCTTCATTTCACCTTAGGTCATGATTTCATAGCTCATGGGTTTGAGCCCCATGTAGGGCTCTGTGCTGACAGTGTGGAGCCTGTTTGGGCTTCTCTCTCTCTCCCTTCTCTGCCCCTCCCCTACTTGTGTACTCCTTTTCTCTCAAAATAAATAAACTTTGAATGAATGAGTGAGAAAGGAAGGGAGGAAGGGAGGGAGGAGAGAAAGAAAGAAAGAGAGAAAGAGAGAGAGAGAAAGAGAGAGAGAG